>NW_023994614.1:202500-265000 GCF_015586225.1 Lucilia sericata
CCCTATCCTCCATATAAGGTCCCCTTCTGAAGATGACTTTAACGCTCATTACTGGCTAAAAATTACGAATATAGCAATAACATTTTACACAATTAAGTTCCTCGCGAGCCAAAATCTTTTTAATAACTTTTATGTGGATAGGTCCATAATTGGCCCTACTCCCGCTATTGGGTCCACTTCAGGAAATAGCCTCAACGCTCATTACTGTCTTAAAAATATGTGTAAAGCGATGAAATGCTACACACGTAAGTTTCTTACGAGCCAAAACCTCTGTACCAATTTTTTTTGGATCGGCCAATAAATGACCCTTCCCGCATATAAGGACCCCCTCTGCAAATAACTATAATGCTCATTACTGGCTTAAAAATATGACTGTAGTGACGAAAATTTATGCACATAAGTTTAATGCGTGCCAAAATCTCTCTACCAAATTTAGGGAGGATCGGTCCATAATTTACCCTACCGCCCTTCAGAAAATACTTAAACGATCATTACTGGCTTAAAAATATGAGTTATGAAATACGGTTGTGAAATTCGCTCCGAATTTCATGCGGAATGTGTCGGTAATTCACTCTACCCCCCATGCAAGCCCCCTTTATAAAATTACAACGTTAATTACTGGCATAAAAATTCGAGTACAGCGATGATATTTAATGTAAACAAGTTTTATATGAATCAAAATCGGTCTACAAAAAATGTTATGAAGATAGGTCAACAATTGACCATACACCATATGAGTTCCTCTTTAGAAAATTTTATGAAGTAAATTCAGATAATTGGATAATTTATACTTAGGAACATAATTCTTCATTCCGAATTTAATGAGGACTCATTTATAACTGACCCTATCCCCTATAAAAGGTTCCCTTCAGGAAAGAGTTTTGGTTATTGAAATACGAGTTTTCCTTATTTAAAATAAGAGTATAGCGCTGAAATTTTGTTAGTTCAAAAGAGCTCGGTCCATAATTGACTTAAGCCATATTCCAAATATCACCCTGATGTTTATAGGGGAGCATTCCTTTTATGGCATACAGTTTGATGGTGGGTATATGAGATTCGGCACAGCCGAATATAACACTCTTACTTGTTTTAATTTGTCATCGATTACATTAAAATCTTATTTAACGTTCGGAAAAAATTTATCTCTGGAAAACATTATAGCTAGAATCTACAAAATTATTAAGAAGATTTTTTATTTATATTGTTTTTAGGGTAGCAAAGCACACTGGGTATAGCTAGTGCTTATACAAAACAATAAACAAACAAAAACAAAACTCAGTATCAAACGGTAATTTTTTTTGTTATTGTGATTTCTTGTTTATAAACACAAAGCAAAGGATCAATATCACGTTACGTTGTTATTGGCTAAAAACATGAAATTTAATATGTAGTCTGGATTAGGCGAGAACACATTAAAGGGGACTTTTTGGTACTTTTTCGTTCTACAAAAGGTACTTTTTGAATTTTCTATAATATTGAACCTAGAAACATGAAATTTAGCATGTAGGGCCTTGACTAGGTAAGAACCTATAAAAAGGGACTTTTTGGTTCTACCAAATGTACTTTTTGAATTTTCTATAATATTGAACCTAGAAACATGAAATTAAATACAGTAGTTTTCCGATTTAACGAACATTCGTTTCTACGAACATCGCATTTAGCGAACTATCAATATTTTTACATTGAGTACCTTACATAACGAACAAAAAATACTTTTTGTACTCAGTTTAACGAACAAATATAAATAAAATTAATTGAAATTAGAGTTTAATTAACAAAAATAACTAAAAAACATTTCAGAAAAGCTTCGACGTTTTAGGAGGGGTATTTCCTTTTCTATTGCTTTCGAATATGGATTTCGAGAGTTGATTTTTTCTAATTTAGTAAAATGAAGGATCTAGATAATCTGAGATTTGTTATTAAAGATTTATACAAAAAATATGAGATAATCAAATCTACAATCCTTAATGTCGCAAAATCTAGAAAACAAGATATGACAGAGGCAATATTGCAACAATTAAACTGAATTCGCGTTGTAATAACTTTACATTAATCTATTTCCTAAGCCTGATGTAATGGAGGAATTCTGAGGCCAGATTCAGATCCATCGCAATTCAAGACATTGGGTTTCAACTTCTTTAAGAATTATGTCGTCCGACTGCTTTTCCAGAACGTAGATTAGTTTTACGAAATAAACTGTGTTTTTTTCAGATTTCTTTATTGTTTTCACATTGTGATATAAATTGCTAGTTTTTCATAAAATTCTTATAAAATATTGTCTAAAGAATAATTGTTCAATTCACAATCGATGTTGTAGCGTTGTATGCGTAGTATGTCAGCAGCTGCTACAATAATTATAACAATGTTGTTGGTATTTTCTATGCAAAAGCTCTATACAACTCTTACGACAATTTTTCATATGTTTATTTCAGCTAAAGTGGTAACACAGAAATTCAAACAAACAGCTGTTTACCAAAACAAACAAAAATAAAATTTTATTAAAAACTGTTTATTTATTAGTTTTAAATGTGGAATAATGAAAATAAGAGAATTTTAAATTAAAAGAAATTAATTTGGTTTATTTCACTTGTTTAATTAATTTAATATTATTTGATTTTTTATCTTTTGACATTGTTTGTTTTGATTGTTTTTTTTTTTTTTTTTCATTGAGAACATAAACTTATGACTTGCTGCAAAGATCTGTTCACAATCACTGTTACTACACTTTAGTAGATACAATATATAACTTGATTGTGAATTGAACAAATATTTCCTGAAACATATTTTTAAAAATTTGATTTTATGTAATTTTATTATTTATGTACCCAAAAGACACTTTCGAGTTAGTACTGCATATAACGAACTTTTCGAATTAACGAACAGGCCTGACAACATATAGGTTCGTTAAATCGGAAAACTACTGTATGCAGAGCCCGGATTAGGTCAGAACACATAAAAGGGAACTTTTTCGTTCTTCAAAAGGTACATTTTGAAATTTCTATAATATTGAACCTAGAAACATGAAGTTAAGTATGTAGAGTCTGGATTAAGTGAGAACCCATAAAAGGGGACTTTTTGGTACTTTTTCTTTCTTCAAAAGGTACATTTTGAATTTTCTATAACATTGAACCTAGAAACATGAAATTAAGTATGCAGAGCCCGGATTAGATCAGAACACATAAAAGGGAACTTTTTGGTACTTTTTGGTTCTACAAAAGGTACTTTTTGAATTTTCTATAATATTGAACCTAGAAACATGAAATTAAGTATGCAGAGCCCGGATTAGGTCAGAACACATAAAAGGGAACTTTTTGGTACTTTTTCGTTCATCAAAAGGTACATTTTGAAATGTCTATAATATTGAACCTAGAAACATGAAATTAAGTATGTAGAGTCTGTATTAAGTGAGAACCCATAAAAGGTACTTTTTCGTTCTACAAAAGGTACTTTTTGAATTTTCTATAATATTGAACCTAGAAACATGAAATTAAGTACGCAGAGCCCGGATTAGGCCAGAACACATAAAGGGGGACTTTTTGGTACTTTTTCGTTCTATAAAAGGTACAAAGGACTTTTTGGTACTTTTCGTTCTACAAAAGGTACTTTTTGAATTTTCTATAATATTGAACGTAGAAACATATAATTAAGTATGCAGAGGCCGGAATAGGTCAGAACACATAAAAGGGGACTTTTTGGTACTTTTTCGTTCTACAAAAGGTACTGTTTGAATTTTCTATAATATTGAACCTAGAAACATGAAATTTAGCATGTAGGGCTTTGATTAGGTAACAACCTATAGAAGGGGACTTTTTGGTACTTTTTCGTTCTACAAAAGGTACTTTTTGAATTTTCAATAAGATTGAACTTAGAAACATGAAATTAAGTTTGTAGAGCCCGGATTAGGCGATAACACCAAAAAGGGGACTTTTTGGTACTTTTTCTTTCTTCAAAAGGTGCATTTTGAAATTTCTATAATATTGAATCTAGAAACATGAAATTAAGTATGTAGAGTCTGGATTAAGTGAGAACCCATAAAAGGGTACCTTACCGTTTTACAATTGGTATTTTTTTGTTTTTTTTTGTAACAAAATTCGTACTGACACATCATGGTTTTTTTGTTTATTTAGTTTCGTATGTTTGGATGTCTGTGGGTTTCATTGCTTGTGTATTTCGTTTTTATACCCACCATCAAAAAACATGATTTTGTCATTCCGTTTCTAACACATCGAAATATGGGTCATATACCCACAAAAGTATATATATTCTGGGTCCTTATTAAATTCTAAGACGATATAGCCATGTCTGTCCGTCCGTCTGTCTGTCTGTTCAAAGCACGATAGAGTCCGAACGGAACAAGGTAGAGGATTGAAATTTTCTACTACTATTCTCTATAGGTAAGGTTTGTTTGGTATTGTTTGGTAAGTACGAGTATAGCGATGAAATTCGACATAAATAAGTTTCATGTGATCCAAAATCACCCTACCAAATTTTATGAGGATCGATCCATAATTGACCCTACCCCCCATATAAGGTCTCCTTAAGAAAATGACTTTAACGCTCATTAATGGCTTAAAAATACCAGTATAACTATGAAATTTGACATAAGTCTCTTATGATCCAAAATCTCTCTACCAAATTGTATGTTGATCGGTCCATAATTGACCCTACCCCCATATAAGGTCCCCTTCAGAAAATGACTTTAACGCTCAAAACACTAGTATAGTGATGAAATTCAACACACATAAGTTTCATATGATCCAAAATCTCCCTACCAAATTTTACGAGGATCGGTTCATAATTGACCCTACCTCCCATTGAAGGTCCCCTACAGAAAATTACTTTAACGCTCATTACTGGCTTTAAAATTCGAGTATAGTGATGAAATTCAACACACATAAGTTTTATATGATCCAAAATCTCCCTACCAAATTTTATGTAAATCGGTTCATAATTGACCCTACCCCCATATAAGGTCCCCTTCAATAAATTACTTAAACGTTCATTACTGGCTTAAAAATGCAAGTAAAGCGATGAAATTAGGCCCATGTAAGTTCCTTACGAACCAAAATCACTTACCCGAATTTTATGTGGATCGGTCCATAATTGACCTTACCCCCCCTAAAAGATCCCCTTCACAATAATAATTTAATGCTCATTACTGCGAGTATAGAGATGAAATTCGACATAAGTAAGTATCTTACGAGCTAGAACCTCTCTGCTGACTTTTATGAGAATCTGCATATGATTGACACCCATATAAGCTCCCCTTCAGAAAATGACTTTAAAGCTCATTACGGTCTTAAAAATACCAGAAAAGTGATGAAATTCGACACACATATGTTTTATACGAGTAAAAATCTCTCTACCAAATGTATTAAGGATCGGTCCATAAGAAAATTACTTTAGAAACATTTATAAGAACGTAAATCGAATTTCATGCGGAAAGTGTCGGGAAGTAATTGGCCTAAAAAAATATGAAAAACGGTCAATAATTAACCCTATCTCTCATATAAGGTCCTCTTCAGTTAATTTGATATTTATAGAGGAGCATTCCTGTTAAGGCATACGGTTTGATGGTGGGTATATGAGATTCGGCACTTCGGCATTTCGTATGTTTGGATGTCTGTGGGTTTCATTGTGTTGTGTATTTTGTTTTTGATTTTTGTGTATTGTCTTGTGTATTTTTTATACCCTCCACCAACATCAGTGGTAATAGAGGGTACGAGCCCTAACCACTATTAATTCGTACACCAAGAATTTTTTGATAAATCAACATTCAAAACTGCATATTTTGGAAAATATTATTGACTGTACCTCAAAAGTTATATTTTCTGAAAAGTTGTTTTATTATCTTTAAATTTATCAAGAAAAATCTGTACATATTGAGGTAAATGTGTATTTTAAAAACAAATTAAAGCAAAAATTTACTATTTTTATAAAAAATTATTTGACCACTATTAATTAGTACAGTGTATAAATTCATCATAAAGTAGCACCAACAACTAGATCATATAAAAACAAGTAAGAGTGCTATATTCGGCTGTGCCGAATCTTATATACCCTTCACCACAGTGTATTTAAAAAATATCAATTTTATAAAATTTTAATTTATTTCATTTTCCCGTTTATATCATTATAATAGCAAAACGAACAACAACAACGCTAAACGAAATAAACACACAAAAAAACAAAATACAAAAGGCAGTAAAACCAACAGACATCCAAATATACGAAACGAAATACACAAAAAACAAAATACACAACGCAATGAAACCAACAGACATTCAAACATACGAAACTGAATACACAAAAAAACAAAAACAATATACACGAGGCAATGAAACATACGAAACGAAATACTCAAAAAAAAAGCAAAAACAAAATACACAACGCAATGAAACCAACAGACATCCAAACCAGGGATGGCAAAATTGGTACGATGGTACTTTTTTTTATACTATTTGATGTTCAAAAGTACCGTTGTACTCCCGAGTCTTATTTGATACTCTCAGGGCCAGACAGATAGATAAAGAATTTTTGTATGAAAACCTTTAATATATCGTTTCGATAAAAAAAAAATAAAAGTATATTTAAAATTTCAAATTCCAAGAGTGTTTTAGCACATTGATATATAAAATTCTCAAAAATGCATCAACTAAAAGCCGTTTTTTTCTAAAAAAAAATAATAATAAAATTATAAACGGCTTATAAAGTTGTACATATTTTTATCTTGATTGACATTATATGAATATTAACCTTATTAAAATTTCATTGTTAATATTTTATGAGAAAATTACCAGAAATTTAAATTTTGAAATAATATTTGACTTTAAAACAAATGATTTCCAAATGATAGGAACTCGAAAGATTCAATTCAATTGAAACTAAGCATTTAACCAAAGATAATATAAAAAGTTTTAGGTCAAAAATATTTGGACTTTTAAGCAAATTATTGTTTCATGTCATATTCAGAATCGACTAAATATCCTATTTACGGTCCCACGACGGATGTTAATTCAATAACACATATTTAAGCGATTTATTGATATGAACAGTCGATACTAATACTTATAGCTCAATTATTAGCATTTAGTTGAAATTCTAAATTCGTCCTTTTATAGGGCGAAATGTGGCCTGATATTAATTAATGCCGGATTTATTAAAATATAATAAATTATATCATGACAGCTTCAAATTTAAGATATTTACATAGTACAATATCTGGTTAATATTTGAGATGTAAAAGGTGAACATTGAGGGACGGACAAGGATTCATCATATTAACATATAATGCCTTTCTACTTCTGTTATGGATTGTTTAAAAAAATTAAATGTAAATGTAGTTAAGAAATTGCCATCATTTAGCAAAAAAAAAATATTTTAGTACTTTGAGATCCAAAAAAGTACCCTCTGAAATATTTTTTGATACTGACACAAAATCTAATTTTCCATCCCTGATCCAAACATACGAAACTGAATGCACCAAGAAGCAAAAACTATATACACAAGGCAATAAAACACACCAAACATCCAAACATATGAAAGGAAATGCTTAATGAATAAGCAGTGTTCTTGTTGTTGCGCATATCAAAGCATGAAAAAAATTTTCTTTTTTATGAAATTTTCAGAGGTTGTCTCGGATTTTTGCTCATATCTCCGGTATTTCTGGACCGATTTTGCTGATTTTAAATAGCCATCTTCTTGAAAGCATGTCTAACAGAATTATTGAAGATTTGGATCTCGCCGATATCTGGGGTCCTCTAAAAACTGATTTCAACAAACACACAGACGGACAGACAGACGGACATAGCTTAATCAACTCCGCTACCTCTAAGGATCCAGAATATATATACTTTATTGGGTCGGAAAATTATATTATAGAAATTACAAACGGAATGACAAATTTATATATACCCTTCTCACAAAGGTGAAGGGTATAAACATTAAAATATACCGTTATAATAAGAATAAAGAAATGTCAGAGAACAAAAAACAGACATTTGTTATCTTCTTTTCATTAAATTGTAACTATTTGTTAATAATGGCACGTGGTATATATGGCTTTGCCATTCCATGTGTAACACTCAGAAATATTTTTCTGAGATCCAACAAACTATATATTCTTAGACCTTATGAAATTCTTAGTCGATCTAGCTATGTCCGTCCGTATGTCTGTCTGTATAAAACATTCTCACGCTAACACGAAGCAACAAAAATTAACGAAATTCACCCAAACTATCTATTATTGTCCTAGGCAGCTTGGTATTGAAAATTAGAAAATCGTTTCACATCGGAAAAATTATGAATCAAAATTTAAAAAAAAACTCCGAAGAAATTAAGTTTTTCTGTTGGTTTCATTGCCTTGTGTATTTTGTTTTTGTGCTTTTGTGTATTTCGGAATCGGTCCACAATTTAATATATCTCCCATACAAATGCACATATTCCCAGAAAATTAGTTTTTTGTTAATAACTTCCGTTGGAATGTCGATATCTTCACAAAATTTTACAAATAAAGTTTTATGTCAGTAGAATTCATCCAAAGAAAAAAATTTCAGGATCGGTGAATAATTGGCCATGGCTCCCATACAAGGTCCCCTTCAGAAAATCATTTAAACGTACATAACTCATTATCAAATAATGATAATCATTCAAAATTTGGCACACATATTACCTTTGTATACAGAAATGTTATTTTAAAATCTTTTCACCATGGATCCATATTTGGCCATGGCTCCTATACAAGGTCCCTCCCCGAAAATCACTTAAACGCATATAACTTATTCCTAAATTAAAATATCCATACAAAATTTGGTTCAAGTATTGCTCTTATATATAGGGTTTCTTCTAAAATAAAGAGAATATTATTCTATCTGTAATGACTATACTTTTTTTAATAGATGTCAAAATTTAGCTTATTACGATAAAATAGTTATTATATTTTTCTACATTTTGTTTAATACTTAAAGTCAGTTTCTGGACAAAAATGTCCCTTAAAAATTTACAAATTGAAAATGAGCTCTAATTAGGAAATTTTGACTAATTTGTAGAAACATTTAGGAAAGTTTTTTTGAGAAATTATTCTCAATCACTGGTAGGGAACTAAGGACACTTTCAAATTAGTTGTTTTATTTTTCCAATGTGCAGTTGATTTAAAAAATTGTTCAGTTTAAATTCGGTCACACTGTACTTTGTATTTTAGTGCCCCTGGTGTATAGAGACAAAAGGCTTCGGGCATTTTATTAACTACAAAAATACGTACCATTAACCGTACAAATTTTCAAGCGATATTCTTTCTATTTTAAAAAGTACAGGCAATTGAAGAAACTCTGAAACGATTATGAAACATTCTGCACAAAATTATGAAAAATTTGGAAGATTTCAAATTCCTTTAAAAATAACAAAATTAAGTTTTTTTCTGTTCTAAAAAATATGAAGAATGACAGAGAAAACAAAACAACTTTTAATTTGACAAACAATTTTGAGTAGTTCATTAAGGAGTAAAACCACCGTTTTTGTCTCATCATTGTTTCTCAAAAATACATCCATTTATACAAAAGTAGGTATGTATGTTTAAACATATTATTTTTATTCATTATCTTTTCTACATCCACACTAAAGTTTTGACTGAATTTAGACACCACTTATTAAATCCGAATAAATAAAGGTCAAATATCGTTAGATGTAAAAAGCAGATACCCAAATAATTTTACTTATTAAAATATCCATGTCTTCCTCTAATTAAAATAAATTTCAGAATGTGTAAATGGAAAATGTGTGCTGGAGTTATTCAAAATTATTATTTAATTTGAAAAGCTTAGAATAAATACGGCGATACATATAGAAAAAGTTGTGCAGAAATTTTGGTTCATAATTTTGTAAAAGTATAAAAAGATTTCGAAAGATCAATTTATACAAATTTTATATGAACAATGCTTTCTATGCATCGGACTACCTATATAAGATTTGCAAAAGTGCCTTCGTGAAGGGTATAATAAATATATATATATATAGGCCTAGGTGTATTTCTTCGGATTTGATGTACATACATCCTCCTTTCAAACTAACTATCATTATTGGTCATAGTTTCCATATAAATTATCGGCAGGATCGGCACATAATAGGTCGAAGAATATTCGGTCGGTATCTGAAAATCACTTCATACAAATGTTTCTGGGCCTAATCAAAATTAGTTACATACATACATGCATAAAGATGTTACAAAATGATAAATAGCATCTTAATTACGGAAACAAAACATGTGAGTTTTACAGTTCTCCATAAGGGAAGTAAAGTACTTTAGTACTTAATATGCATTTTAATACTTAAGTAAAATATAATTAAATCTTAGACCGTATTGGATTGTAAGAAAGCTTTAACTGAATACTCTCCCAGGGGTAAGGTTCACATCATATGGGTACCAGGCCACTCGGGAGTAGTCGGCAACGAAAGGGCGAATGTAATAGCTTTAAAGGGAAGGGAGCTCGATGTAGTTAACCTGACAAACGCAAAACCATTCGACGCAACAAAAGCTGAATTAAAAATGTGGATGAGAGAATCCCATAATCTTGGAATAATGAAATGGTGGGTAGAACCACAAAGATTCTATGGGGTGACCCTGATGAGAGCAAGACGAGAAATCTCCTCAAAATGAGCAAGTCTGAGGTTAGTATGATGGTACGTATTCTGAGTGGACACACGAGATTACGAGCACATCTATACAAAATTGGACGTGCGGATTCAGACGAATGTAGAGCATATGGAGAGGATAGTGAAACTCTGGAGCACTTTCTTTGCCATTGTCAGGCATTCGTCGAAGTTAGATCCAAGTATCTTGGAAGTGATGTTATTCCGGAAATAACATTCTTAACCAACACCGATTGGAAGATTCTTAGGAATTACGTCCAGGAAACTGAGTTTCTGAACATGGAAAAATAATACATTCAGTGAAAACTTTTTTTTTCTTGGATTGGATAGTGGCCTAGGTGTATTTCTTCGGATTTGATGTAGTATACATCCTCCTATCAACCTAACCTAAGTAAAATTTATTTCTTTGGTATAAATTATACATTCGGCCCTATAACTTTAACCATTTATAACATATTTATATTGGGTTTTAATAAAAAGTAGTTTGCAGGTGGAGGGTATTTAAGATTCGGCAGAGCCAAATATAGCATTCTAACTTGTTGTTTCTTTGTACATTAAATTTCGTATGTTTGGATGGCTGTGTGTTTCATTGCCTTGTTATACCCTTCACCTTCGTGAGAAGGGTATATATAAGTTTGTCATGCCGTTTGTAATTTCCAAAATATAATTTTCCGACCCCATGAAGTATATATATTATGAATCCGTGTAGATAGCGGATTCATAATAGATTAAGCCATGTCCGTCTGTCTGTCTGTTGAAATCAGTTTTCTGAAGACCCCAGATTTCGAGAAGTTTCCTATTTAAAATCGGCAAAATCCGTTCATAAACAACGGAGATATAAGCAAAAATCCGAGACAACCTCTGAAAATTTCATAAAAAATAAACAACAACAACACTGCTTATTCATTGCCTTTGTATTTTGTTTTTTTGAGTATTTCGTATGTTTGGATGACTGTGTGTTTCATTGCCTTGTGTATATTGTTTTTGTTTTCTTGGTGTATTGAATTTCGTATATTTGGATGTCCGTTGGATTCATTACGTTGTGTATTTTGTTTTTGTTTTTTTCTGTATTTCGTTTCGTATGTTTGGATGTCTGTTGGTTTTATTGCCTTGTGTATTTTGTTTTTGTGTGTTTATTTCGTTTAGTGTTGTTGTTCATTATGTTTTGCTATTGCTATAATAATGATATAGTCGGAAAAATGAATTTTTAAATACACTATGGTTTAGGGTATATATGATTCAGCACAGCCGAATATAGCACTCTTACTTGTTTTTGATATAAAACTCGATTTGTATAGAAAATATGAGTGTTTACGAATCTTTATTGTTTTCTCAAATTGAGAGTTATTTAAAGTAATTTTTTAAAAAGTTATATAAATAGAAATTTTAAGGGGAGATATGAATGATTTTCTAGATAGATTTAGGTGTTTAAGGAAGGAACCACAGCCGATTTAAAATTCGAATTTAAGTGAAAATGTAATATGAATATATTATTTTCCCTATTTTAGAAGCGGTTTTTGTTCAGTAGTTTTTATTCTGCATACAAATGTGGCATCGTAGACATTCATTTAAGATCTAATAAAGATTCCGTTTTAAAATACATAGTTATTTTCTGAGAATATACAGCAGATTACAGGTTTTTAAATAAAAACAGTTTTCCAGTGGAAAACGCTTAAGATGAAAATCGATTTTTGATAATAAATTAAATTGATTACAGATTTTTATTTTACCTAATCGTAAAGTTAGTTAAGGATCTACAAACATTTTAGAGTTTTCCTAAAAAAATAAATTTTTGATTTAAAATTTAATTAAATAATAATTCTCATATACTATGAGAATTATATATCATGTTCTTTAACATTATAAATGTAACAAAAAGTGGACAGAAAAAGGTCATTGGATTTCATTAAGATCACAACAGGCCCTAAATTAGTGCTATAGGTGTATTTATTCGGATTTGGTGTATTAAACATTCTATTCCTCAAACACTGTATGTTGCCAAGTTTGTCGAAAATCGGTTCATGTTTTTTTATATTTAGCCTAGCAGTTTTTCAAAAAGTGAACATAAAAATGTGCGTATCATCCAATCAATATCATATATAATTTTTTTATACCCTCCACCACCATCAGTGGTGATAGATGGTATATATAACTTTGTCATTCCATGTGTTACACCAAGAAATATTCATCTGAGACCCAACAAAGTATATATATTCTTGATCCTTATGAAATTCTGAGTCGATTAGCTATGTCCGTCTGTTGGTCCGTCCGTCCGTCCGTCCCTCTGTCTGTCTGTCTGTGTAAAACACGCTCACGTTAAAACGAAGCCATAGAAATTCTCGAAATTCACCCAAAACATTCTTTATTATCCGGTACAGTTTGGTATTGAAAATCAGTAAAATCGGTTCACGACATAAAAAGTTATAAGTAAAAATTTCAGACTACTTTGAAAAAATAAAGTTTTTTTCCCAATTCTTAAGTAGTTTTCTCAGAAACTACCAAAAATATTTCGATGAATTTTGTCACACATTATTTTTTTGTGCCAGGTATCAAGTATGTTCAAACTCATAACAATTGTTCCAATATTTCCCATAGCCCCCATACAAAGGTGTATATTCCCGGATATAAGTTTATCGTTAATAACTCCCTCAAATATATCGGTATCAACACAAAATTTTGTACATACAAATATAATATGAATAGAAATCATAGCTCCCATGTAAGGTCCACTTCCAAAAATCACCTAAACACACATATTTCATTGACAAATAAAGCTTTTGTGATAAAATTCGAGCTGAGTATGTTTTGTGTACATACAAATCATTCTACCAAATTTCTTTTCGGATCGGGCCATTATTGGACATAGCTCCCATATAAGGCCCACTTCCGAAAATCACTTAAACGCACATATTTTATTGTCAACTAAAGGTATCTTGATAAAATTCGACACAAATATGTTTCGTCTATATATGAATCACTCTACGAATTTTTTTACGGATAAGACCATAATTGGTCATAGCTCCCATATAGGGTCCACTTCCGAAAATCATTTAAACGCATATGTTTCATATCGGTATAAAATTCAACTTGAATATGTTTTGTAAACGTATAAATCATTCTAACAATTTTTCCCCGGATCGGTCCATTATTGGTCATAGCAAAACAAACAGACTTTCTCTTTCATATAATTATAGGATAAGATATAGGTAAGGATAGTTTTATAAAAAGTGGGCGTAGAAAGGGCGTGGCATCGGATCAAGTTCTTATATATATCCTATAGTTCTTTCCAAGCTTATACCTATCGGAATGCAAAATTTCAGGTTAATCAGTTTAGTAGTTTTTGCATATTGTGATTGCAAAATTGGTGTAATAATAGTTTTACAAAAAGTGGGCGTAAAAAGGGGCGTGGCATCCGATCATGATCTTATATAGCCTATTGTTCATTTTGGGGTTAGACCTATTAGCGGTCCAGATTTCATGTAATGGGTTCAGCAGTTTTGCCGTGAAAGCGTAACAAACAAACACACAAACAAACAGTCTCTTTTATATATATAGGATTACTGTGAAATCCATAATACGATCGGTCCATAATTGGTCATAGCTCCCATACAAGGTCCCCAACCGAAAATCATTTAAACGCACATAATTCATTACCAAATATTGATATTCATACATTTAGCACAAATATTGCTCTTATATACATACATAAATGGCACTTAACCGTATTTAACTAGTTGCATTATCAATTTGTGTAGAACAATATTATATATATTTTGAATTTCCTTAAATCTTTCACACACTTGCATACATGCAAATTATTAAATATCGCTAAAGCATATTTTAAGACGCCGTAAAAATAAAAGGAAATGGCGTTTGTAATTTTTAATAAATCTTGCAATTGTAACAGATTTAAGATGTTTAAATCTTGGGGTTTTTTTTTATTTAAGACATGATAAAACTTACATATTTCTACAAATAGTTGATCAATTAAATAATAGTTATGTGAAATAAACAATAAATGTCTGGTTTATTATACTTTGTTTAATGAATTAAAATATAAAACATTGCAATTGTAACAGATTTAAGCTGTTTAAATCTTGGGTTTTTTTATTTAAGACTCAACTGTGTGATATATTATCCATTATAAATCATACTGCTCTCCAATACAACACTAGTTGGTTTGTGTATTGACTAGTTTCCATTTACCACCGCCATCTGTTGTCGAGTAGCTACTTACTACCCAACGAACATATTTATGTTAATAAATTTTTTATTATAATGGATTGCCTAAATTCAAATTGTAATATCTCTGGGAGTGAACGTATGGTTTCTTGTTGGTTATGCCTCGGAAATTATCACTTGAAATGTAGTGGCCTAAGGGCACGTGATGCTGATTCAATTTCCGATTCTACTAAATCCATGCAGTGGACTTGTCCACAGTGTAAAAATCTTAATGTTGAATTTTATAATTTTTTCAAAAGTTTTAAAGGTGAATTTGAAAAAATTTGTAAAGATTTTATATCTCTGTAAGATAAATTCCAGAAATTTGGTGAATTATTCACAAACTATCCCAATTTGGAGAATATTAGTATGGTTCAGAATCCATCTTCTCCAAAACGTAAAAGGACATTGGATAAATCCCCAATTATTCCTTTAATTTCTCATCCATCCTCAAATGCAAACTATACCGAGAACTCTAATACACTCGCAATACCTTCAATCCAATTTGGCGTTAATTCCGGTGAATCCTCACCAATAATCGTTTCGCCAACAATATCCACAATATCAGCTGAACACAATGTTGCTGAAACTAATTATACATTTCCTCCAGAGGATAATCAGGTTTTAGGTGCTCCCCCAAGTGATGTACCTGAACTTAACGAAAATCCTCCTAAAGAACTTCGTACCATTCCACCCAGGAAGACAATTTATGCAACTCGGTTCTACTATGACACTACAGTAGAGGACATAAAATATTACATAAAAACGAAATTCAAGAATTCACTTCCTGATGTACTTGTCTATAAAATAAACTCCACAAAGAGGGCATCTTTCAAAATAATTGTTCCAGCTGAATTATTCGATCAAATTGTTAATCCGAAATTTTGGCCCAAAAACGCACTGGTTCGTGAATTTATTTATCCACAACAATCTCTGATAAATATATCCTCTATTGACTACTCCAGTGTCTTAAAAAGTCTGAAGAATATAAAGTGTTCATTCAGCCCAGGTCCTGATGGCATTCCCAGCTGTATCTTAAAGAATTGTGCAGAAGTTCTAGTAACACCGCTTACCATCCTATTTAATAACTCGCTTAAATTCAATAATTTTCCAATGATTTGGAAAGATTCCTATATAATACCTCTACATAAATCTGGAAACCGAAATGATGTATTCAATTATAGAGCTATAGCGAAACTTAGTGCTATTCCTAAATTATTTGAGAAAATCATAACTGAGTTATTATTCCAACAAATCTCATCAATAATATCTCCTTTACAACACGGCTTTTATAGTGGTCGCTCAACATCAACAAATCTTATGGAACTAACATCCCACATAAATTATGGATTTGTTAAACGTCATCAAACCGATGTAATATATACGGATTTTAGCAAAGCCTTCGATAAGGTTAATCACAAATTGTTAATAATAGGGATGCCAAACGGGACTGGCTTTTACAAATCCCGGGATTCGGGATTTTGAAAATTGCAATCCCGGGATCCCGGGATATTTCGGGATCCCGGGATTTTTCGGGATCCCGGGATTTTTCGGTATTTCGGGATTTTACGGGATTTCGGGATTACATGAATTTAATTATTTTATATATGAAAATCTTTAAATCATCATATTTGTAAAGAAAATTGTTTAATTTTGTGGAAATTTAACAGACAGAAGATATATTTAAATTAAAACAATCCAATTAATTCCAATTTTTAAATAAAAACTTTCAGAATTGCATAATTTCTGAAACTTTTTAAATACATACTTACTTCTTAAATGTGGCCTCCGGTAGGTTAGTGGTTAGTGTTCTAGTCTGGTAGACCGGAGGTGGTGGGTTCGATTCCCACCTGAGGCACTGGTTAAGGAGCGCACAACAGGCCCGATAGAGGCCTAGGTGTATTTCTTCGGATTTGATGTATATACATCCTCCTTTCAAACTAACTAACTAACTACTTCCTAAATAAAAATAAATATGAAGTTCCGAAATTAGACATAAGCACTTTTTAAAACCTCATACTGTTCCATGTGAACTAATAATTATAACAGATACCAATTCAATTATTCGAACATCAATTTAGAACCTATTCTTTGAAAAATATTTGGAATTTTACTCAAAATACATATTAGTTTTGGAACATATTATTATATTCGTAGTATTAATTTAAAATTTTAGGTGCATTCAGAACAAGGTAATTTACCTTTACCGGTATCATTCAGATTTGTAGAAAGTTAGAAATGTAAAATCCTCTAGTATTGAAAAATAAAGTTTGTATTCGACTGTGCCGAAATTAAATACCCACCATCAAAATATTGTAATGTATTGATATTAATATCAGCATCAATGTGATTTTCAGAGGAGGTCCAATTAGGTTTTTTTGTGTCAATTTTGGTCCAAATTTGCAGCCCAAATAGAATGAGTCTTCTAACTCGTGTTTTCAGCTTACAGACACAGAATGTGTATACTTTTTGGGTCGGTCTACGACCAACATTGCAATGTGCTAACAAGTAAAAAGTTATAGTTGGGCGAAGCCTACCATATAATACCCTACACCAGTTATAAAAATAAAATGTGATTTATTGTTCATAATAAAGCATCTAAGTTGAATTGTACCTTGCCTCAGATATAATTTAGCTATTTTTTGTTGAATAAAATTGTGTACATTTAAGTCATATTTCGAAGGGGGCTTTGCATAGGGGCTAGGGTCAAATGAGGCCGCATCATCAAAAAATACATCAGGGTCATGAAGGCTAGTATAGAACTTGGTTTTGCAGCTTTTTGTCGAGTTACGAGTATATTGAACATAATTATGAACTTAAAAACCCTATTTGGGGGTTCAGTTGTATGGGGGCTAGGTCAAATATTGGACCGATGTTATCCATTTTCAATAGGATCCGTCTCTAGTACAATAGAAGATCATGCAAAATTTCATTGAATTATCTTCAAAATTGCTGTAGTTTGATTACAAGGTTTACACGGACGGACGGACAGACGGACGGACATAGCTAAATCGACTCAGAAAATGATTCTGAGCCGATTGGTATACTTTAAGGTATAGGACCAATATTATTGTGTGTAACAAACATCAGCACAAACCCAATATACCCTCCCCACTAAAGTGGTGTAAGGTATAAAAACGAAGTGAATAAATAAATTTATATGTGCTATGTGTATGGACTCATACCACTTTAAAAAATAAAAGGTTCAAATATGTATAAAATTAGCTCTGCGGAATTTTGTTTTGCATGAGTCAAAAATAAAATAAGATCGTAATTTTCAAATTAATGAAAATTATGTCTCAAAAAAAGAAAATAAAAACAGTTTTTTGAAACAAATCCTAATCCCGAAAAAATCCCGGGATTCATTTTCCAAATCCCGGGATTCGGGATTTGCCAATCCCGAAAAATCCCGGGATTTTCGGGATCGGGATTTCGGGATTGGCATCCCTAGTTAATAATGAAACTTGATAAAATTGGATTTTCAATGAACTTCCTAAATTGGATTCGCTCCTACCTTCTAATAGGAGACAATGTGTTATCTTTAACAATTCCAAATCTAAGAACATTAATGTTATTTCCGGAGTCCCACAAGGAAGTCACCTTGGTCCTCTTCTATTCCTGCTATTTATCAACGATCTCCCTAATTCCATAGAACATAGTAAAATCCTTATGTATGCAGATGATGTGAAAATTTTTTGCTCATTAAACGACAAAATCAACTCTACACATCTCCAATCCGACCTGATAAAATTTCATAATTGGTGCTTAGTCAATTTAATGGAATTAAATTTGAGAAAATGTCATCACATGTCCTTCGCAAGGTATTCTCCGTCCATAACTGACTTCTACATTGGCGGCGTCAAATTAAAATCTGTTGAATCAGTCATAGATTTAGGGCTTAATTTTGATCGAAGAATCAATTTTAATTCTCATATTATTATGACTGTCAACAAGGCAACTGGTGTCCTAAGTTTCATAAAACGTTGGGCAAAGGAATTTAATGATCCTTATGTGACAAAACGTCTATTTACAACATTAGTTAGACCTATTCTTGAATACGCATCTGAAATCTGGGATCCTCAGTACAACGTATACATTAGAAAACTTGAATCCGTGCAAAAACAATTTCTCATTTTTTGCCTCCGAAATCTCAGGTGGAATCCTGACACAAACCTACCTCCATATCGTAATCGGCTTGCGCTTATTAAGCTTCCAACATTAAAAAGTATAAGAATGGTTCCTAATGTCACATTTTTATTAAACTTATTACATGGAAAATTTAACTCTCAATTCCTTCTTTCGAATATCCGCATTAATGTTCCAAATAGACCACTTAGGTCTTATGTTCCATTATATATAGAATTTAATAGGTCAAATTTTATAAATTTTGATCCTCTCCGAAGAATATGCTTAGAAGTCAACCGCCTATACGATCTCATTGATTTTTCTACGCCCACGAATGAAGTAAAAGCCAAACTGATTTATTATCTTAACTCAAATGTATATGTTTATAACTGTTTCCAATAATAATTTCTTATGTTATATTATATATTGTATTTTATATTTATATTATAATTGTTTTGTGCTCAGCTGTATAAAAAAAAAAAAAAAAAAATAATTAATAGTTGAATTAAATAAATAAATAAATAAATAATGATAAAACTTACATATTTCTACAAATAGTTGATCAATTAAATAATAGTTATGTGAAATTAACAAAAAATGTCTGGTTTATTATACTTTGTTTAATGAATTAAAATATAAAACAGCGAATAAGTTTTTATTTTTTAAATATTTTGGTTAATTTTACTAATGACAAATCTGCCCCAGCCTCTTGGCGAATTTACCCCATGGAAGGGGCGGTATCGCCGTTTTTGGTCAGTGCGAAAAAGTTAAAAAAATATGTACATTAGGATGACTTAGGAATGATTGAAAGGGATAAAACTAAAGACAACATATCTAAGTATCCGAACCAAGAATAAAATTAAGAATATGTGTTATGGTTTTATCGATTTTGTCATTCCGTTTGTAACACATCAAAATATTGTTCATAGACCCACAAAAGTATATATATTCTGGGTCCTTATTAAATTCTAAGACGATCGTGGCAAGTTTGTCTGTCTGTCTGTTGAAAGCACGAGCGAGGCCGAACTGAAAGAGGTAGAGGGTTGAAATTATGTGGATAGATCCATAATTGACCCCATATAAGGTCCCCTTCAGAAAATAACTATAACGCTCATTACTGGCTCAAAAAAGCGAGTACAGCAAGTTTTTTATATTTTTTAAAAAATCAAAAAAAAATTGAAATTTAAGAATTTTTCAGATTTAATTTGCACAAAAAAAAAATTCTAAAATAAATATTTCAAAATGGAACCATCAACTTCAGGTACTTGGGAATATATTTTGATAGATTTTATTAAACTCTTTGTTTTCTTAATATTTTTTGCATTTTTTTTTCAAAATTGTCTAAAATTAACCTGTTTTTGAACATTAATGGAATGCATCTTAAAAGGTTATAATTTGTTAGCTCTGAAAAATGGGTAAAAATTACTACCATAGGCTTCTTTAATATTCCGAAAACAAAACTGCACAAGTTTGCTCCATTTTAAGAAATTATGATTTTAATAAACGTACCCAGCTCCTGTAATCATAATACAGGAGAACGAATTAGTTACGTTTTCTTGTTTATTGTCAGTATTTACATCGTTATTGTTTTAAATGTAGCTATAAAATATTTACATTAACATTAGTTTTCTTGGTTTTTTATTTATTAATTTTATTATTATTATAATTAAGATATTTTTTGCATTTTTTTTTCAAAATTGTCTAAAATTAACCTGTTTTTGAACATTAATGGAATGCATCTTAAAAGGTTATAATTTGTTAGCTCTGAAAAATGGGTAAAAATTACTACCATAGGCTTCTTTAATATTCCGAAAACAAAACTGTAATAACAAAACCAGAGCACACTGAATACAAGGTAGAGACAGTTCTATAACAAGTATAACATTTACAAACACAACACAGTTGGTTGCTTGTTATGATTGATTTATTATACCCTACACCACTTTAGTGGGGAGGGTATATTGGGTTTATGCTGATGTTTGTAATCGGCTCAGAAAATGATTCTGAGCCGATTGGTATACTTTAAGGTATAGGACCAATATTATTGTGTGTAACAAACATCAGCACAAACCCAATATACCCTCCCCACTAAAGTGGTGTAAGGTATAAAAACGAAGTGAATAAATAAATTTATATGTGCTATGTGTATGGACTCATACCACTTTAAAAAATAAAAGGTTCAAATATGTATAAAATTAGCTCTGCGGAATTTTGTTTTGCATGAGTCAAAAATAAAATAAGATCGTAATTTTCAAATTAATGAAAATTATGTCTCAAAAAAAGAAAATAAAAACAGTTTTTTGAAACAAATCCTAATCCCGAAAAAATCCCGGGATTCATTTTCCAAATCCCGGGATTCGGGATTTGCCAATCCCGAAAAATCCCGGGATTTTCGGGATCGGGATTTCGGGATTGGCATCCCTAGTTAATAATGAAACTTGATAAAATTGGATTTTCAATGAACTTCCTAAATTGGATTCGCTCCTACCTTCTAATAGGAGACAATGTGTTATCTTTAACAATTCCAAATCTAAGAACATTAATGTTATTTCCGGAGTCCCACAAGGAAGTCACCTTGGTCCTCTTCTATTCCTGCTATTTATCAACGATCTCCCTAATTCCATAGAACATAGTAAAATCCTTATGTATGCAGATGATGTGAAAATTTTTTGCTCATTAAACGACAAAATCAACTCTACACATCTCCAATCCGACCTGATAAAATTTCATAATTGGTGCTTAGTCAATTTAATGGAATTAAATTTGAGAAAATGTCATCACATGTCCTTCGCAAGGTATTCTCCGTCCATAACTGACTTCTACATTGGCGGCGTCAAATTAAAATCTGTTGAATCAGTCATAGATTTAGGGCTTAATTTTGATCGAAGAATCAATTTTAATTCTCATATTATTATGACTGTCAACAAGGCAACTGGTGTCCTAAGTTTCATAAAACGTTGGGCAAAGGAATTTAATGATCCTTATGTGACAAAACGTCTATTTACAACATTAGTTAGACCTATTCTTGAATACGCATCTGAAATCTGGGATCCTCAGTACAACGTATACATTAGAAAACTTGAATCCGTGCAAAAACAATTTCTCATTTTTTGCCTCCGAAATCTCAGGTGGAATCCTGACACAAACCTACCTCCATATCGTAATCGGCTTGCGCTTATTAAGCTTCCAACATTAAAAAGTATAAGAATGGTTCCTAATGTCACATTTTTATTAAACTTATTACATGGAAAATTTAACTCTCAATTCCTTCTTTCGAATATCCGCATTAATGTTCCAAATAGACCACTTAGGTCTTATGTTCCATTATATATAGAATTTAATAGGTCAAATTTTATAAATTTTGATCCTCTCCGAAGAATATGCTTAGAAGTCAACCGCCTATACGATCTCATTGATTTTTCTACGCCCACGAATGAAGTAAAAGCCAAACTGATTTATTATCTTAACTCAAATGTATATGTTTATAACTGTTTCCAATAATAATTTCTTATGTTATATTATATATTGTATTTTATATTTATATTATAATTGTTTTGTGCTCAGCTGTATAAAAAAAAAAAAAAAAAAATAATTAATAGTTGAATTAAATAAATAAATAAATAATGATAAAACTTACATATTTCTACAAATAGTTGATCAATTAAATAATAGTTATGTGAAATTAACAAAAAATGTCTGGTTTATTATACTTTGTTTAATGAATTAAAATATAAAACAGCGAATAAGTTTTTATTTTTTAAATATTTTGGTTAATTTTACTAATGACAAATCTGCCCCAGCCTCTTGGCGAATTTACCCCATGGAAGGGGCGGTATCGCCGTTTTTGGTCAGTGCGAAAAAGTTAAAAAAATATGTACATTAGGATGACTTAGGAATGATTGAAAGGGATAAAACTAAAGACAACATATCTAAGTATCCGAACCAAGAATAAAATTAAGAATATGTGTTATGGTTTTATCGATTTTGTCATTCCGTTTGTAACACATCAAAATATTGTTCATAGACCCACAAAAGTATATATATTCTGGGTCCTTATTAAATTCTAAGACGATCGTGGCAAGTTTGTCTGTCTGTCTGTTGAAAGCACGAGCGAGGCCGAACTGAAAGAGGTAGAGGGTTGAAATTATGTGGATAGATCCATAATTGACCCCATATAAGGTCCCCTTCAGAAAATAACTATAACGCTCATTACTGGCTCAAAAAAGCGAGTACAGCAAGTTTTTTATATTTTTTAAAAAATCAAAAAAAAATTGAAATTTAAGAATTTTTCAGATTTAATTTGCACAAAAAAAAAATTCTAAAATAAATATTTCAAAATGGAACCATCAACTTCAGGTACTTGGGAATATATTTTGATAGATTTTATTAAACTCTTTGTTTTCTTAATATTTTTTGCATTTTTTTTTCAAAATTGTCTAAAATTAACCTGTTTTTGAACATTAATGGAATGCATCTTAAAAGGTTATAATTTGTTAGCTCTGAAAAATGGGTAAAAATTACTACCATAGGCTTCTTTAATATTCCGAAAACAAAACTGCACAAGTTTGCTCCATTTTAAGAAATTATGATTTTAATAAACGTACCCAGCTCCTGTAATCATAATACAGGAGAACGAATTAGTTACGTTTTCTTGTTTATTGTCAGTATTTACATCGTTATTGTTTTAAATGTAGCTATAAAATATTTACATTAACATTAGTTTTCTTGGTTTTTTATTTATTAATTTTATTATTATTATAATTAAGATATTTTTTGCATTTTTTTTTCAAAATTGTCTAAAATTAACCTGTTTTTGAACATTAATGGAATGCATCTTAAAAGGTTATAATTTGTTAGCTCTGAAAAATGGGTAAAAATTACTACCATAGGCTTCTTTAATATTCCGAAAACAAAACTGTAATAACAAAACCAGAGCACACTGAATACAAGGTAGAGACAGTTCTATAACAAGTATAACATTTACAAACACAACACAGTTGGTTGCTTGTTATGATTGATTTATTATACCCTACACCACTTTAGTGGGGAGGGTATATTGGGTTTATGCTGATGTTTGTAATCGGCTCAGAAAATGATTCTGAGCCGATTGGTATACTTTAAGGTATAGGACCAATATTATTGTGTGTAACAAACATCAGCACAAACCCAATATACCCTCCCCACTAAAGTGGTGTAAGGTATAAAAACGAAGTGAATAAATAAATTTATATGTGCTATGTGTATGGACTCATACCACTTTAAAAAATAAAAGGTTCAAATATGTATAAAATTAGCTCTGCGGAATTTTGTTTTGCATGAGTCAAAAATAAAATAAGATCGTAATTTTCAAATTAATGAAAATTATGTCTCAAAAAAAGAAAATAAAAACAGTTTTTTGAAACAAATCCTAATCCCGAAAAAATCCCGGGATTCATTTTCCAAATCCCGGGATTCGGGATTTGCCAATCCCGAAAAATCCCGGGATTTTCGGGATCGGGATTTCGGGATTGGCATCCCTAGTTAATAATGAAACTTGATAAAATTGGATTTTCAATGAACTTCCTAAATTGGATTCGCTCCTACCTTCTAATAGGAGACAATGTGTTATCTTTAACAATTCCAAATCTAAGAACATTAATGTTATTTCCGGAGTCCCACAAGGAAGTCACCTTGGTCCTCTTCTATTCCTGCTATTTATCAACGATCTCCCTAATTCCATAGAACATAGTAAAATCCTTATGTATGCAGATGATGTGAAAATTTTTTGCTCATTAAACGACAAAATCAACTCTACACATCTCCAATCCGACCTGATAAAATTTCATAATTGGTGCTTAGTCAATTTAATGGAATTAAATTTGAGAAAATGTCATCACATGTCCTTCGCAAGGTATTCTCCGTCCATAACTGACTTCTACATTGGCGGCGTCAAATTAAAATCTGTTGAATCAGTCATAGATTTAGGGCTTAATTTTGATCGAAGAATCAATTTTAATTCTCATATTATTATGACTGTCAACAAGGCAACTGGTGTCCTAAGTTTCATAAAACGTTGGGCAAAGGAATTTAATGATCCTTATGTGACAAAACGTCTATTTACAACATTAGTTAGACCTATTCTTGAATACGCATCTGAAATCTGGGATCCTCAGTACAACGTATACATTAGAAAACTTGAATCCGTGCAAAAACAATTTCTCATTTTTTGCCTCCGAAATCTCAGGTGGAATCCTGACACAAACCTACCTCCATATCGTAATCGGCTTGCGCTTATTAAGCTTCCAACATTAAAAAGTATAAGAATGGTTCCTAATGTCACATTTTTATTAAACTTATTACATGGAAAATTTAACTCTCAATTCCTTCTTTCGAATATCCGCATTAATGTTCCAAATAGACCACTTAGGTCTTATGTTCCATTATATATAGAATTTAATAGGTCAAATTTTATAAATTTTGATCCTCTCCGAAGAATATGCTTAGAAGTCAACCGCCTATACGATCTCATTGATTTTTCTACGCCCACGAATGAAGTAAAAGCCAAACTGATTTATTATCTTAACTCAAATGTATATGTTTATAACTGTTTCCAATAATAATTTCTTATGTTATATTATATATTGTATTTTATATTTATATTATAATTGTTTTGTGCTCAGCTGTATAAAAAAAAAAAAAAAAAAAATAATTAATAGTTGAATTAAATAAATAAATAAATAATGATAAAACTTACATATTTCTACAAATAGTTGATCAATTAAATAATAGTTATGTGAAATTAACAAAAAATGTCTGGTTTATTATACTTTGTTTAATGAATTAAAATATAAAACAGCGAATAAGTTTTTATTTTTTAAATATTTTGGTTAATTTTACTAATGACAAATCTGCCCCAGCCTCTTGGCGAATTTACCCCATGGAAGGGGCGGTATCGCCGTTTTTGGTCAGTGCGAAAAAGTTAAAAAAATATGTACATTAGGATGACTTAGGAATGATTGAAAGGGATAAAACTAAAGACAACATATCTAAGTATCCGAACCAAGAATAAAATTAAGAATATGTGTTATGGTTTTATCGATTTTGTCATTCCGTTTGTAACACATCAAAATATTGTTCATAGACCCACAAAAGTATATATATTCTGGGTCCTTATTAAATTCTAAGACGATCGTGGCAAGTTTGTCTGTCTGTCTGTTGAAAGCACGAGCGAGGCCGAACTGAAAGAGGTAGAGGGTTGAAATTATGTGGATAGATCCATAATTGACCCCATATAAGGTCCCCTTCAGAAAATAACTATAACGCTCATTACTGGCTCAAAAAAGCGAGTACAGCAAGTTTTTTATATTTTTTAAAAAATCAAAAAAAAATTGAAATTTAAGAATTTTTCAGATTTAATTTGCACAAAAAAAAAATTCTAAAATAAATATTTCAAAATGGAACCATCAACTTCAGGTACTTGGGAATATATTTTGATAGATTTTATTAAACTCTTTGTTTTCTTAATATTTTTTGCATTTTTTTTTCAAAATTGTCTAAAATTAACCTGTTTTTGAACATTAATGGAATGCATCTTAAAAGGTTATAATTTGTTAGCTCTGAAAAATGGGTAAAAATTACTACCATAGGCTTCTTTAATATTCCGAAAACAAAACTGCACAAGTTTGCTCCATTTTAAGAAATTATGATTTTAATAAACGTACCCAGCTCCTGTAATCATAATACAGGAGAACGAATTAGTTACGTTTTCTTGTTTATTGTCAGTATTTACATCGTTATTGTTTTAAATGTAGCTATAAAATATTTACATTAACATTAGTTTTCTTGGTTTTTTATTTATTAATTTTATTATTATTATAATTAAGATATTTTTTGCATTTTTTTTTCAAAATTGTCTAAAATTAACCTGTTTTTGAACATTAATGGAATGCATCTTAAAAGGTTATAATTTGTTAGCTCTGAAAAATGGGTAAAAATTACTACCATAGGCTTCTTTAATATTCCGAAAACAAAACTGTAATAACAAAACCAGAGCACACTGAATACAAGGTAGAGACAGTTCTATAACAAGTATAACATTTACAAACACAACACAGTTGGTTGCTTGTTATGATTGATTTATTATACCCTACACCACTTTAGTGGGGAGGGTATATTGGGTTTATGCTGATGTTTGTAACGCACAATAATATTGGTCATATACCCAACTTAAAGTATACCAATAGGCTTAGAATCATTTTCTGAGTCGATTTAGCTATGTCCGTCCGTCTGTCCGTTCGTCCATGTAAACCTTGTAATCAAACTACAGGTTTTTGCAGGTAATTCAATGAAATTTGGTACATGATCTTCTATTGTCCCAGGGACGAAACCTATTGAAAATGGTTAAGATCGTTCCATTATTTCGCCTAGTCCCCATACAACTGAACCCCCCAATAGGGCTTGTAAACCTTGTAATCAAACTACAGGTCGCAATTTTGAAGATAATTCAATGAAATTTGGCAGATGATCTTCTATGCTACCAGAGACGAAGCCTGTTGAAAATGGTTAACATCGGTCCATTATCTCACCTAGCCCCTATACAACTGAACCGGACTAATATGGCTTTTAAGTTTATAATTATGTTTAATATACTCGTATTTCGACAAAAAGCTGCAAAACCAAGTTCTATACTAGCCTTGATGACCCTCATGAATTTTTTAATTATAGGGTCTCATTTGACCATAGCCCCTATTCAAAGCCCCCTTCAAAATTCGACCTAAATGTCCACAATTTTATTCAACAATAAATGGCTTAAGTATATCTGAGGCAAGGTACAATTCAACTTAAATGCTTTATTATGAAAACTAAATCACATTTGTTTGTAACAGGTGTAGGGTATTATATGGTCGGCCTCGCCCGACTATAATTTCTTACTTGTTTTTATGTCGTATTTATTGAGCTTATGTTTGTTGTATTTTTTCGCTGCACAAGCATTTGACAGTTAAGCTCGAAATAAAAGTAATCAGCAGAGCTATTGACCTCACCTTGTATCAGAGACCTGCGCCTATCGGCTCACAGCCGGTTAAGCCAAGCCGCCGAATAAATTTAGAAGCCGCCGCCGCCGAAAATTTGTTCGGCTTATATCGGCTTAAATTGAGCCGCCGATTCCTATATGCATATTAATACTATATGTATTAAAATTAAACAAATTTAAAATATGTGTTTTTAGAAATTCGTGTTTTTAAACTGAGTACTACAAATTATGCATTCCAATTCTTTATACAAATATGTATATCTGTTTTAAAAAATAGCTAAAAATTTCTAAAAAATACAACTGATGCTTTTAGACATTGTATTCGATAAGTAAAAATTTAGTTTAAATTCAAATAAGAAAAATTGATATATTTAAAATTTGTTAAAAGGGTAAAACATCATGAAACATTTAAAAAGTTTTAAAACATTCTTTAATTTTTCTCGAAAAGACGTTTTTTGAATTATGTTAGTATTATGAGCATTATTTTTTGATTGGCCTGATGTTTTCCTTTCCATATCACAAAACTAAAAGAACTTCAATAATATCTGTTTTTTTAATCGGATACGTGAATACTAAAAACGTTTACTTTTAAATTTTATTCATTTTGCAATATGGCAAATTTATTCGGCTCACAGCCGACTTAAAGCCGCCGCCGTCAGATTTGGTCGGCGCAGGGGTCTGCCTTGTATTGATTACATTGTTTATTTTGTTGTTTTCGATTTGTTTGGTTTGTTGTTTTGCTTTTGTTATGAGTTTTACAATTATTTGTTAACATGTTTTTAATGTTTATTGTACTCTGACATTCTTTAACTGTTGAAAGTTATGTTAGTAATATTTGTAATTGGTATTCGGTTAAATATTATATTAGAATACCTACATATGATTTTTTTACTTGTTTTAGGAACGGATTCTAATACAGTTTTCTTTTCTCGCCGAGAACTATACAACATTATGAACAGTAATAATAATATTAAACGCTTTAACGCATATACCGGCGTA
Source organism: Lucilia sericata (assembly GCF_015586225.1). Classification (NCBI taxonomy): domain Eukaryota; kingdom Metazoa; phylum Arthropoda; class Insecta; order Diptera; family Calliphoridae; genus Lucilia; species Lucilia sericata. Next base: position 231,500 of record NW_023994614.1, read on the forward strand.
TAGAGAGGCAGATAACAAAATCACCACTACACACACACTATTAACATTTTTTCAATGAAATTGCACTGAAAAAAATATTTGGTTATTTTTAATTTTGAAGATTAAATTGCATTACTGTAAAAGGCGAATATTTATAAACAAAATGTAATCAATATACATAAGAATGATAATTTATTCACATAGAGACAACATTTCAAATTTAAATGTACAAAAAATAAGAAACAAGATGAACTTATTTACTTTCATTGTTAAGCATTCTAGAAAATTATTTATGGTGTACGTTGTTTTTGTAAATTATGCTCTTGCTTTTGCAAGTTGTTTTTGTTTTTTCAAGTTGTGTTTGCAATTTCTTTAACAAAGCGACATCAACCCGCTTTGTTGAATGCTATCAAGCAACTAAATAAAATATTTGTATTTTTGATGCTCTTGTTTAGAAGTTCGTATGCGATCGTGTTGTGTACATGTAATTTGCCGAAAATCTTCAATACTAACGCCGACGTCTGCTTTAACGATAAAATTGACTTTTTAAGAGAGCAAATCATTAAACGCATTAAACCTTCTGATATAAAAGATTTTAAATCAAGATTTAATAATTTTTGCCAGGTGTTAAAAAGTAATTGGTATAACTGTAATAGAGTTCATGACCGTTTTTAAGAGAAAATGAGAATTGGTTAAATGTATCTGTATCTTTTATTCCACCACCCACTAAACGTGGTCGTAAAGATTTATCCTTTGAAGATAGTACCGATAAAACTAAAGCAAAAAAGTGCAAGATTTTAAGAGAAAATAATTCAATGTCAGTGCTAGCTCATGCAACACAAATAAGTTTTAAAGCTTCCGGAAATGTTGAAGCATCTAAAGTTATGAAGGATATAACAACTTCTCCAACAAAAGCTTCAAAGTTTCGAAAAAGCATTGAATCAGTAGAAATAAAAAAATTGACTGCAGAACAAGCTTTAAGTGTTTTAATAGATGGAAAATTAACACGGCATTCTTACGATGTTATTAGAAGAGCTGCACCAGAAAAGTTTCCCTCTTATTCTTATGTTCAGAAAGCTAAGCAATGTTGTTATCCGCAGCGAGAACTGATAAGTATTTCTGAAACTTCAGTCCATGTCAGTTTACAGGGCCTTTTAAACCACACTGTAAAACGTTTTGTTAAGCTTCAAAAGACTGAAATAGATAATTTTAATAGCCATGGAATAGTAAATATTGTTCTTTATACAAAATGGGGATTTGATGGCAGTTCTGGACATAGCATGTATAAGCAAATGTACCATGGTCCTAGTGGTAACGATTCATCGGTTTTTATACCCTACACCACTTTAGTGGGGAGGGTATATTGGGTTTGTGCTGATGTTTGTAACATACAAAAATATTCGTCCTATACCCACCTTAAAGTATACCAATCGGCTTGGAGTCGTTTTCTGGGTCGATTAAGCTATGTCCTTCTGTCCGTCTGGCTGGCTGGCTGTCCATGTTCATTTTCAAGATAATTGGATGAAATTTAGCACACACACTTTTTTCGGTCCAAGGACGAAGCGGTTAAAATCGGTCCATTATTTCACCTAGCCCCCATACAAAAGAACCCCCCGAAAAGGGCTTCTGAGCTCATAATTATGTTAAATATACCTGCATATTGATAAAAAGCGACACAACTAAGTTTTATACAAGCCTTGATGACCTTGTCAAATTTCATAGAGATCGGGCCTCATTTGACCCTAGCTCCCATAAAAAGTCCGCTTCAGAAAATTACTTGAATGACCAAAATTTACTTATAAACACAAATATCGCGATGAAATTCAGCACAATAAAATATTATGTAGATATAAATATATTTACAAAATTTTATCGGGCTTGGTGTGGCCTCCGGTAGGTTAGTGGTTAGTGTTCTAGACTGGTAGACCGGAGGTGGTGGGTTCGATTCCCACCTGAGGCACTGGTTAAGGAGCGCACAACAGGCCCGATAGAGGCCTAGGTGTATTTCTTCGGATTTGATGTATATACATCCTCCTTTCAAACTAACTAACTAACTAACTAACTATCGGGCTTGGTCCATACTTGCCCCTAGGCCCCATATAAAGCCTCTTTCAGAAAATTAGTTTTTCATCCATAAATTGCTTAAATGTATCGGAACAAGGAATTATTATGAAAAATAAATCACATTTAATATTCATAACTGGTGTAGGGTATCATATGGTCGGTCACGTACGACTATACTTTCTTACTTGTTATAACTTCAATTGCTCCATTAAAAATGACATGCTGCGATAAAATAATTTGGCAAAATATGCGTCCTTCATCTACCCGTTTTTGTCGACCCTTAAATATTGAATTTTTAAAAGAAACAACAATGACATCAATAAATGGAAAAAAGAGGGTGGAAAATGAAATCAATAATTTGTCAGAATCTATTGTATCATTACGCGAAAGATCTGCCGAAATTAGTCACAAACTAATGTTAGTGATGATAGACGGTAAAGTATGCAATGCTATTTCCGAGACTTCATCAACGCAAAAGTGCTATATTTGTAAAGCTACGAGTAAAAAGTTTAATTATGTAGAAGACATGATTAAAAGACCTATAAATACAGAAAACTTAAAATTCGGTCTCTCAGTTTTACATGGTTGGATTCGATTTTTCGAATGCCTTCTACACTTGTCCTACAAACTTCCAATTAAGAAATGGCAAGCACGATCACCCGGTGAAAAGAAAATTGTCGCTGAAAACAAAGCTAGAATACAAAAAGAATTTAAAGATAGAACTGGCTTGATTATTATATTATATTATAGTTTTGGTAATACAAATGATGGCAATACTGCCAGGCGTTTCTTCAATCATGCTGAAATTTCCTCCGAAATAACAAAAATTGATTTGGAACATATAAAAAAATGCACACTATTCTTATTGTTGTATCATGTAACCAGGGTTTAATATTTAGTTTTTAGTTTTATTTTTTTAAATGTCGACTGAACTGAAGAAAGTTCAAGTATTTATTTCTCCCTCACAAACTAACTGAAGTCAGTCAACTGTGTCAACACATTGCTGCAATAACTTGCAAGTGGTTTTGTTTTTCTTCAGCAGCCAAACACACAAGCAGCGGCCATGTTAAGTTTTTCAACTCAGCCGAACTGAACACAACGACTGAACAGTAAAAACAGTTTTGCGTGTGCTGCTTACGTATTGCTTAGTTTTTGGTTTCGTTTTCTTACTAAGGGACGTAAAAAAAACTGATAGTTTGACTGGTTAGTACAAATCAAGCCGACTGAACAATAAAACTTGATGGGTTGTTTGTTCATTAAGACTTTGTTATTGTATGCAATTTGTTTTAGTATATTGTATGTTTTTATACCCTCCACCACCATCAGTGGTGATAGAGGGTATATATAACTTTGTCATTCCGTGTGTAACACCAAGAAATATTCGTCTGAGACCCAACAAAGTATATATATTCTGGGTCCTTATCAAATTCTGAGTCGATTTAGCTATGTCCGTCTGTCCGTCCATCTGTCTGTCTGTGTAAAACACGCTCACGTTAAAACGAAGCAATATAATTTAACCAAATTCACCCAAAATATTCACTATTATCCGGTACAGTTTGGTATTGAAAATGAGCAAAATCGGTTCACATCGGGAAAAGTTATGAATCAAAATTTAAAACAACTCCGAAAAAAATAAGCATTTTTTACACATTCTGATGTAATTTTCTCGAAAACTGTGCAAGGCAATTCCATGAAAATCACCACACATTCGTCTTTACACAAGAGCTTGATCCCTGCTGAAAATTGCCAGAATCGGACCACAATTTCATATACCTCCCATACAAAAGCACATATTCCCGGAAAATGGGTTTTTTGTTAATAACTTACGTCAGAATGTTGATATCTTCACAAAATTTTACAAATTGAAATCTTATGTCAATTGAATTCATTCAAAGAAAAAATTTTCTGGCTCGGTCCATAATTGGACATAGCTCCCATACAAGGTTCCCTCCCGAAAATCACTTAAACGCGCATAGCTCATTACTAAATTAAGATATCCATATAAAATTTGGTATAAGTAATACTCATATACACAAAAATGTTACTGTAAAATTTTTTCCCGATCGGTCCATAATTGGTCATAGCTCCCATACAAGGTCCCCTCCCGAAAATCACTTAAACGCGCATAGCTCACTACTAAATTAAGATATCCATATAAAATTTGGTATAAGTATTACTCATATGCACAGAAATGTTACTGTGAAATTTTTTCCCGATCGGTCCATAATTGGTCGTAGCTCCCATACAAGGTTCCCTCCCGAAAATCACTTAAACGCGCATAGCTCACTACTAAATTAAGATATCCATATAAAATTTGGTATAAGTATTACTCATATGCACAGAAATGTTACTGTGAAATTTTTTCCCGATCGGTCCATAATTGGTCATAGCTCCCATACAAGGTCCCCTCCCGAAAATCACTTAAACGCGCATAGCTCACTACTAAATTAAGATATCCATATAAAATTTGGTATAAGTATTACTCATATGCACAGAAATGTTACTGTGAAATTTTTTCCCGATCGGTCCATAATTGGTCGTAGCTCCCATACAAGGTCCCCTCCCGAAAATCACTTAAACGCGCATAGCTCACTACTAAATTAAGATATCCATATAAAATTTGGTATAAGTATTACTCATATGCACAGAAATGTTACTGTGAAATTTCTTCCCAATCGGTCCATAATTGGTCATAACTCCCATACAAGGTCCCCTCCCGAAAATCACTTAAACGCGCATACCTCATTACTAAATTAAGATATCCATATAAAATTAGGTATAAGTATTGCCCATATGCATAGAAATATTACTCTGAAAGCTTTTTCCGATCGGTCCATATTTGGTCATAGCTCCCATACAAGGTCCCATCCCGAAAATCACTTAAACGCGCATAACTCATTACTTAATTAAGATATCCATACAAAATTTGGTATAAGTATTTCCCATATGCATAGAAATATTACTGTGAAAGTTTTTTCCGATCGGTCCATAATTGGTCATAGCTCCCATACAAGGTCCCCTCCCGAAAATCACTTAAACGCGCATAACTCATTACTAAATTAAGATATCCATATAAAATTTGGTATTAGTATTGCCCATATGTATAGAAATATTACTCTGAAAGTTTTTTCCGATCGGTCCATAATTGGTCATAGCTCCCAAAAATCACTTAAACGCGCATAACTCATTACTAAATTAAGATATCTATATAAAATTTGGTACAAGTATTGCCCATATGCATAGAAATATTACTGTGATTTTTTCCCGATCGGTCCATATATGGTCATAGCTCTAGGTCCCCTCCAGAAAATCACTTAGATGAACAATATTCATTACCAAATAATAATATAGATACAGAATTTTGAAATTTTGTCTTTATATACATAATTGGTAATAGCCCCCATACAAGGTCCTTTTACGAAAATCTCTTAAACGCACATTACTCATTACCAAATAAAGCTATACTAAATTACGATATAGATACAAAATTTGACTGAAATATAGCTTTTATGTACAGAAATTTAGCTTAAAGAATTTTTTACGATCGGCCTATAATTGATCTTATCTCCCATACTAGGAACTGCCCCTAAAAGCGCTTTAACCTTATTTAACTATTTGCATTATCAATTTGTGTAGAACAAAATTATATATATGTATGTATTTTCAAAATCCTTAAATCTTTCACACACATGCATACATGCAAATTATTAAATATTGCTAAGCACTATAAAAATATAAAAGAAAATGGCGTTTATAATGTTCAATAAATCTTGGAATTGTAATAGATCTAAGATTTTTCTATTTAAGACATGAGAAGACTTATTTGTACAAATATTTGATCAATTAGAAAAGTATTAATATAAAAGTAGCTGGTGGAGGGTATTTAAGATTCGGCTCAGCCGAATATAGCACTCTAACTTGTTGTGTTTGAATTTGACAAAAGTAAATAAAGTAATTGATAATTATTGCTAATAGAAATTGTTAATTAATTTAAAATTTATAAAATTATAAATTACTATACTTTCAAATTTAGATATTTTCTTTAAATAAAAATTGATTTAAATTTAAGCATTTTGATGATTTTTTAGTGAGATTTTGTTATTGTATGTATGTATATTAGGATGGGTCGAAAATAGGCTTTTCGCTCGGATCAACATCTAATAGTGAAATTATGTTGTATTTTAACGTCAAATGGAAGACTGTAAAATATTATTCAATTATTTTGAGGGTAAGAGCCCGCGCATTGCCGCCAAAGTTTGTAAATGCGTTTACATGGGAAAAATGGCACTTTTTGGAGTTTTTTTTCACAAAATGAGGCTTTAAGTATTAATTATTGCACCATTTTATAGCAAAATCGTAATGTCTACAAAATTGTCTTTCCAAAAAGATGGAAAATCTCAAAATTGGTTAAAAAATTTTGAGTTATTAAAATTTCCCCCGAGAATTTTGTGATTCTGAAGACATATAAAACTAAATATAAGGAAATTTTTGTTAGTTTTGAAAAATTTAAAAAAAAATATTATGTTTATCTTTATAAGGTTCATAAATGTGCTAGTACGATTTTTTGTTCAAATTGGATAACGCTTACTCGGTTTAGTCTGTGGTCAAAAAAGAGCCATTATTTTAACAGCATCTCCAAAACTCCATTTTCAAACATTAAAAAATTTTGTTAAATGGATTATTAAAAATTAAAGTTTTCTATACTGGATATTATAAAGGATATATATAAGAATTAAACACAGAAAGAATGAGCTTAATACCTCTCATAGTTTTACCGTACCTGCGATGTGAATTTGAAGGATTTCGGGAAAAAGGCAATTTTTGCCAATAATTAAGTAAAAATTATATTATTACCAATTGTTGCTTAATTTTGATCAATTAAATTGCGATTATTATTTCCGAGTCCATGGAAAGTTCGTTCTAATCAAATTTTCGAAACTAAAACTATGAGAGGTATTAAGCTCATTCTTTCTGTGTTTAATTCTTATATATATCCTTTATAATATCCAGCATAGAAAACTTTAATTTTTAATAATCCATTTAACAAAATTTTTTAAAGTTTGAAAATGGATTTTTGGAGATGCTGTTAAAATAATGGCTCTTTTTTGACCACAGACTAAACCGAGACCACAGACTAAACTAATTTGAACAAAAATTCGTACTAGCACATTTATGAACCTTATAAAGATAAATATAATATTTTTTTGTAAAATTGTTCAAAACTAAAAAAAATTTTTGTATATTTACTTTTATATGTCTTCAGAATCACAAAATTCTCGGGGGAAATTTTAATAACTCAACCTTTTTTTAACCAATTTTGAGTTTTTCCATCTTTTTGGAAAGACAATTTTGCAGACATTACGATTTTGCTATAAAATTGTGCAATAATTAATACTTAAAGCTTCATTTTGTAAAAAAACAAAACTCCAAAAAGTGTAATTTTTCCCATATAAACGCATTTACAAAATTTGGCGGCGATGCGCGGGCTCTTACCCTCAAAATAATTGAATAATATTTTACAGTCTTCCATTTGACGTAAAATACAACACAATTTCACTATTAGATGTTGATCCGAGCGAAAAGCCTATTTTCGACCCACCCTAATATACATACATACATACAATAACAAAATCTCACTAAAAAATCATCAAAATGCTTAAATTTAAATCAATTTTTATTTAAAGAAAATATCTAAATTTATAAGTATAGTAATTTATAATTTTATAAATTTTAAATTAATTAACAATTTCTATTAGCAATAATTATCAATTACTTTGTTTACTTTTGTCAAATTTAAACACAAAAACATACAATATACTAAAACAAATTGCATACAATAACAAAAGAACAAACAACCCATCAAGTTTTATTGTTCAGTCGGCTTGATTTGTACTAACCAGTCAAACTATCAGTTTTTTTTACGTCCCTTAGTAAGAAAACGAAACCAAGAACTAAAGCTACGTTCAGACCTGTAAAATATTTGGTCCAAATATTTGTTATAAAATATTTATAAAGTTGCGTCAAACAAACGCAATATTTATTTCATGTTCAGACTTGAACAAATATTTGATGGTATTGTTTTATCAAACAGTGCAAAAATAATTTGGTTCAAACACACACATGTTTTGCAGCCACAGAATATCGTATATTTTCATGCAAGAAAAAAACAATTTGGCAATTTGTTTTAATTTTAACTATTTTTATTAGGTTTAAAATTAAATTTTTATAATAAAAGTGTATAATATTAATATATAACACGATTGAAAAAACTTTGTTTGTCGAATCTGAACATAAAATATTTCATGTTAACAAACAGCACTGCGGATGATTTTCATAAAACAAATCGATTTGCTGGCAAATAAATATTTTCTCATTGTTTCATCAATGTGAACACCAAAAGTCAAATAATTTACGTCATTTTGGTAAAATAATTATTTGATCTTGCAAACCAAATGTAAGATCAAACAGCGTCAATGACAGCTGTTCTTTGTTTATTTTCTGAAAATGAGTGTTATCACCTCATACAAAAATGTAAATAGTCGCTTATATGACTGGTTTTATTTTATTTTTTATAAAATATAAATCTGAGACAAAGTTGTGACATTTAATTGAAATTCAAGCAATTGCGTAAATTAATGATAATTATTATTTTTGTTGTTTGTTTTGATATTTATTGGTTGGTAACAACATACTATATATAGTTATGCTACATAATATATGCATCTATAGTCTAGTTTGCAGTCTAGTCCAACGGTTCCCAAATTACAATTAAATAAGAGATACTGTTATCTCGGAGTATGAAGTTAGGACACATTTCATAATTCAAGGACAAGCTTATCGCAGATTTAAGTTTGTCAAATTGTAAACAAAAGTGTTCTTGTTTGGAAGGACTAAAATAATATATTTCCGAAGCAGAGGTGACTCTTTATTCGTTTTCAATACGTTAATCCAGGTAATTTTAAATATAAATATTCCATTCCGACGTGATACACAGATTTTAACTTGATTTTGTCGACCAATATTATTAAATTAACATCAGAAAATGAGTAAATAGTCAAAACCATGCAGTAAAATTCACAGTACTTTCGCAAAGAGTTCAAGTCATATATTATGCGGATAACGCATTCCGCAACAATATCGAAGAAGTTCAACTTTCTTATATTATTTTCCCGAAAAATTAGCTAACATACTCAGTTCACCCGTCTGCAATCGCAAAAAATTTTTGCAACATGACTTTTTAAGCACATGTCGACGATATTTGATGAAGAAACCTTTTCGTTACCTTAAAGAAAAATGAACGTGAAAGATCTCACGATCATAAAATTAAACATCATGTTAACATTTCAACAATGAAGTCATTCTATCTTCAAAAACAGGCAATTGAAACTTCTCTGAAATATTAATTATTCTCAATGTACGGGAATATTTTATAGAAATGACATATCTACATCTGTTTGACCTTGGGATTTATGGACTATGACAATTTTCGGATGAACAATTACATATTTAGAACAATTAGATATCAAAATATGTATGGGGGTCCGCGAATTTAAATAAATTCCCGGGGGAACCGCTGGTCTAGTCTATAGTCAAGCTATAGTTTAGTCTATAGTCTTGTCTATACTCTAGTTTATAGTATTGTTTATAGTCTAGTCTATAGGTTATTATCTAGTCTATAGTTTAGTAATTAATTGAGAAATTATTTAATTAATTTATTACTCAATTTATTTAAACAATTATTTATTATATTAATGGATATAAAAATATATTAATAATAAACAATTCTCTATAATTTTCAATTTTATAGATATGTAATTTAATGAAAATTATTTATAATTTGGTTATTTCCGGGCTTATAGCGATTTTTTTGAAATCGCTATGAACCGTTCCAAACAACCAAGGTTTTTCGCTACATTGACTATACTAAATAGCAACAACATGACAGTAAAGATCCACCATCTATCTCTTTTCCACTTGCACAAGGTATTGAAATGTAATTTCAATACCTTGTGCTATCTATCTCTTTTTGTGTCTATCTATCTCTTTTCCACCTTGTGTCTATCTATCTCTTTTCCACTTGCACAAGGTATTGAATTTCAATAATTGAATTCAATAATTGAAATGTAATTTGTATTTTTTTGTTGTAAAATTTTGATGAAAAACAATCAATGATATAGCTTTTTAGTAAATATAAACACATATATTTTTGGCTTTTGGTTTGGTTGCGCATTAGCTGTTCTTGTTGTTATGTTCCTCTTTGACTGCAAACAAAATCTTGTTTTTTTACTGTTTTATCCGTCAATTGTTTTACGAAATTATTTGTTGTAATGTGAACACCGGGCAAACAAACTTTTACTATTTGTATTGAATTGTGTTTGGCTTTGTTTCTTCAAACAAAACGCCAAAATAGAAATACTCATTTTAAGCACATTATGAAATAAAAAATTATTTAATTTTTTGTTTTTAGGCAGAAATTTCTATGAAATCGTAAAAAATATTATTAAATAGTTTTTTTAACGTTTAACAAAAATGTTCCATGTTTGGTGTTCACATTGTGTTCACATTAAGAAAATATTTGTAGGTTGACAAATAAAATGTTTCACGAAAAACAGCTGATATTTTGTTTGCTCTTCAAAAATATTTTGTGTTCACATTACAGCTAACAAATATTTGATAAAAAACGTCAAATATTTGATAGGTGTGAACGTACCTTAAGCAATACGTAAGCAGCACACGCAAAACTGTTTTTACTGTTCAGTTGTTGTGTTCAGTTCGGCTGAGTTGAAAAACTTAACATGGCCGCTGCTTGTGTGTGTGGCTGCTGAAGAAAAACAAAACCACTTGCAAGTTATTGCAGCAATGTGTTGACACAGTTGACTGACTTCAGATAGCTTGTAAGGGGAAATTTTAACGAGTTACTATTTTTTAAGCATGGTACTAAATTTAGTCAAATATTTAGTAATTTGCGACTGCAATTAGCAGTTTTTTGAAACCCTGCATGTAACAATGAAATTAATATTGAGAATTTCAGAAACTACGCGAATAATACAGCTAGATATTATGTTGAGAGGTATCCATGGTATTACATGTCCCTCACTCTGCATAAATTTTTTATTCATGGCCCTGAAATAATTGATCATGCTCATTTGCCAATTGGCCAACTTTCTGAAGAAGCTCAAGAGGCAAGAAACAAGGATTTCAAAATCTACAGAGAACATTTCTCACTAAGATGTAGTAGAGAAAAAACAAATGGAGACATATTTAATAGAATTTTGTTAAGCTCCGATCCTATAGTTTTAAGTATGAGCAAAAAATATGACAAGGAAAAAACTGTTCTACCAAAAGCGGCATTGGATCTCCTTATTCTTTCAAATGACTCGAATAATAAGAATAACTCTGCAGAAAGTAGTGATGATAGTGAGAATGAAAATTACATTGAATAAGAAAATAACAGAAATAATTTACTACCTATTTTCAATTAATAACAAGTAAGAAAGTATAGTCGGGCGTGGCCGACCATATGATACCCTACACCAGTTATGAATATTAAATGTGATTTATTTTTCATAATAAAGCATTTATCTTCAATAGTCCCTTGTTCCCATACATTTAAGCAATTTATGGGTGAAAAACTAATTTTCTGAAAGACTGTTCTACCAAAAGCGGCATTGGATCTCCTTATTCTTTCAAATGACTCGAATAATAAGAATAACTCTGCAGAAAGTAGTGATGATAGTGAGAATGAAAATTACATTGAATAAGAAAATAACAGAAATAATTTACTACCTATTTTCAATTAATAACAAGTAAGAAAGTATAGTCGGGCGTGGCCGACCATATGATACCCTACACCAGTTATGAATATTAAATGTGATTTATTTTTCATAATAAAGCATTTATCTTCAATAGTCCCTTGTTCCCATACATTTAAGCAATTTATGGGTGAACAACTAATTTTCTGAAAGAGGCTTTATATGGGGGCTAGGGGCAAATATGGACCAAGCCCGATAAAATTTTGTGAATATATTTATATTTACATAATATTTTATTGTGCTGAATTTCATCGCGATATTTTTGTTTATAAGTTAACCAGTGTGCTTTGCAACCCTAAAAGGAATATGTATAAATAAATACCAGATTTATTATATGTTACATATGAAAGATGTCATGCAAATTATTGCAAGTTCGCCAATTTCTATCTATCGCCAATTTCTATCTATCTATAAAAAATTTGAATAATATAAGAGTTTCCAAGATGCACGAAATTTTGTAGTTAATTCATATATGTTGTGCTAAGCCACCCATTGAAAGTCCGCCCGTTATGCTCTAAATGTTCACATGAATTTCAAAGTTCTCCAAGTAAAATTTTAAAATTCTAGCTCTAATAGTTTCTCAGATATACGAATTTTTCTATTTGATTCATGTGGGGGCTTCAAGACCCCCCCAGATGAAAGACCGCTTTTTTTTCCTCCAAAATGTTCAATTGAATATTTAAGTTCTTCGTGCAAAATTTGAAGATTCTAACTGTAATAGTTTCCAAGATAAACGTATTTTTGTATTTAATTTATATGGTAGGTGCCACGCCCCCTAATGATAGTCCGCCTACTTTTTGTCCTAAATGATTATATTGACACTAAAGTTCCTCCGACATAATTTGAGGACTCTAACGTTCAAACATATAGACATACAAACAAACACACATTCATTTTTATATATATAGATAAGAATATACAATTTCTTGTAATTACTTCACGTGAGAGGCACCAAAATTGGGGAGTCTAGCTGTTATAGTTTTCTAGATATACATATTTTAATAATTAGATTTTAGTATTTACTTCATATGGGAGGTGCCACGCCAGCTTTTGCTGAACTCCCTATTTTTGTCCAAAATATTTGTATTTAAACAAAAGTTACTTGTACAAAATTTGTGGACTCTATACGTGGGACCCATTTGACTCATTTGAAATTTCAACATAAAAAGCAGTTATAAGTCCTTCCAGACATACAGGAAGATATTGTGAAAATTTCAAGAAAATCAGTTTTACCGTTTAAACTGATTAAATAAAAAACCCACTTAACGATTTTGAAAATTCTAACTACAATAGTTTTCCAGATTAACAATATGTTACATATGAGAGATGCCAAGCAAATTATTGCAAGTTCGCCAATTTCTATCTATCTGTGAAAAATTTGTATTTAATTCATATATGTGGTGCCAAGCGCCCCATTGAAAGTCCGCCCGTTATTCTCTAAATGTTCACATTAATGTCAAAGTTCTTCATGTAAAATTTGAAGATTCTAGCTCTAATAGTTTCTCAGATATACGAATTTAATTCATGTGGGGGCTTCATGCTCCCCGGATGAAAGTTCGCCCTTTTTCCTCCAAAATATTCAGATGAATATTAAAATAATTTGTGCAAAATTTGAAGAATCTAGTTTTATTAGTTTCCCAGTTAAACGAAATTTTGTATTTAATTCATATGAGAGGTACCAAGTACCCCATTGGAAGTCCGCCCGTTATACTCTAAATGTTCAGATGAATGTCAAAGCTCTTCAAGTAAAATTTAAAGATTCTAGCTCTAATAGTTTCTCAGATATACGAATTTTTCTATTTTATTCATATGGGGGCTCTAAGCCCCCCAGATGAAGGTCCGCTCTTTTTTCCTTAAAAATGTTCAGATGAATATTAAAGTTCTTCGTGCAAAGTTTTAAGAATTTAGTTCTATTAGTTTCCCAGATCAACGAATTTTTGTTTTTAATTAATATGGGTGGTGCCGCTCCTCTCATGGGTAGTCCGCCAATTTATTACCCAAAATGTTTACATGGATGTTAAAGTTCTTCGTGCTAAATTTTAAGAATTTAGTTCTATTAGTTTCCCAGATAAACGAATTTTTGTATTTAATTTATATGGGAGGTGCCACGCCCCTAATGCTAGTCCGCCTACTTTTTGTCCTAAATGATCATATTGACACTAGAGTGGCTCCGAAAAAATTTGAGGACTCTAACTGTTATATTATCTGAAATATACGGATTTTATATTTTCTTAATGTGGGCGTGGCTCATCGCCCACTTAAAATTTCAAGAAAATCGGTTCAGCCGTTTAGTAGTCTATAACGTTCAAACATACAAACATATAAACATACAAACAAACACACATTCATTTTTATATATATAGATAGATTTTGGACATTCAAGTAATTTTCTGAAGGGGACTTTGTATGGGAGCTAGGGGCCCGATCTTTATGAAATTTGGCAGGGTCATCAAGACTTCTATAAAACTTAGTTGTGCCATATTTTATCGATATATCTGTATATTTAACATAATTATGAACTCAGAAGCCCTTTTCGGGGGATTCTGTTCTATGGGGGCTAGGTGAAATAATGGACCGATTTTAACGATTTTCAATAGGCTTCGTCCTTGGGCCAAATCAAACGTGTGTGCCAAATTTCATCCAATTATCTTGAAAATTGCGACCTGTACCTTGCGCACAAGGTTTACATGGACAGCCAGCCAGCCAGACGGACGGACGGACGGACATAGCTTAATCGACTCAGAAAACGATTCTAAGCCGATTGGTATACTTTAAGGTGGGTCTAGGACGAATATTTTTGTATGTTACAAACATCAGCACAAATCCAATATACCCTCCCCACTCAAGTGGTGTAGGGTATAAAAATAAATTTTAGTTAAAATAATCTAAATTAATATAAAAATTGCTTAAGATATTTTATTTCTTTGGTTAAATATTGGTATATTTTTAAAGTTATTAATGTTGTGGTTCTATTTCGGTTGTAATTTCTATGTGAACTAGAAGAAATAATGGACCAATTCAAACTAAACAATGCGCGACAGATACTTTATATGGGAACTATGATTAAATATGGACATACCATTTTGAATATAAAACAAGTAAGAGTGCTATATTCGGCTATGCCGAATCTTATATACCCACCATCAAATCACTGCCATATAAATAAACTTTGATATTTTGAATATTTTATTATTATATATCGATACTAATGTGAATATCAGGATAATATTTGAAACAGTTCTCTTAATGGGGGTACCGACCCCCACAACATTTTGTTGAGAGATATTAGCTCATACAAAACTAGATTATGTCCAATTTCAATTATCTATTAGTATTTTGAAGCTAGTACTTAGTTTTAAAGTCATTTTCTGAAGGGGCCTTATATGGAGGAGGGTCAATTATAGACCGATCCTCGTAAAATTTTGTAGAAAGATCTTGGTTCATACAGGTCATGTTTATATCGAATTTCATCGCTTTACTCGTTTTTTAGGCCAGTAATGAACGTTAAATTATTTTTCTGATGGTGACCTTATATGCGGGGGGGGTGTGTTGGCAATTAAGGCCCGATCCATAAAAAATTTGGTTAAGAGATTTTGGCTCGCAAGGAACTTACTTGAGTCGAATTTCATTGCTATACTCGTACTTTGAAGTCAGTAATGAGACTTAAAGTAATTTTCTGAAGAAGACCTCATGTAGGGGGTAGGATTAATTATAGACCGATTCACACAAAATTTGGTAGAGAGATTTTGGCTTGTATAAAACTTACATCTGTAAAATTTTATCGCTGTACTCGTATTTTTAAGCCAATAATGAGCGTTAAAGTAATTTTATGGAGGGGACCTTATATGGGGGGTAGGGTCAATTATGGACCGATCCACATAAAATTTGGTGGAAAGATTTTGGCTACTAAGATACTTCCTTATGTCAAATTTCTTCGCTTTACTCGTATTTTTACGCCAATAATGAGCGTTAAAGTCATTTTCTGAAGGGAACCTTATATGGGGGGTAGGGTCAATTATGGACCGATCCACATAAAATTTGGTAGAGAGGTTTTGGCTAGTATAAAACTTACTTCTGTTAAATTTTATCGCTATAGTCGTATTTTGAAGCCAGTAATGAGCGTTAAAGTAATTTTATGGAGGAGACCTTATATGGGGGTAGGGTCAATTATGGACCGATCCACATAAAATTTTGTGGAGAGATCTTTCCCTATATAAAACTTACTTATGTCAAATTTCATCGCTATACTCGTATTTTTACGCCAAAAATGAGCGTTAAAGTCATTTTATGAAGGGGACCTTATATTGGGGGTAGGGTCAATTATGGACCGATCCACATAAAATAAGGTGGAAATATTTTGGCTCCTAAGATACATACTTATGTCAAATTTCTTCGCTATACTCGTATTTTTACGCCAATAATGAGCGTTAAAGTCATTTTCTGAAGGGGACCTTTTATGGGGGGTAGGGTCAATTATGGACCGATCCACATAAAATTTGGTAGAGAGATTTTGGCTCGTATAAAACTTACTTCTATGAAATATCATTGCTATACTCGTATTTTCTTTCCCCATATAAAACTTAGTTATGTCAAATTTCATCGCTATACTCGTATTTTTACGCCAATAATGAGCGTTTAAGTCATTTTCTGAAGGGGACCTTATATGGGGGTAAGGTCAATTATGGACGGATCCACATAAAATAAGGTGGAAATGTTTTGGCTCCTAAGATACATACTTATGTATGTCAAATTTCTTCGTTATACTCGTATTTTTACGCCAATAATGAGCGTTAAAGTCATTTTCTGAAGGGGACCTTTTATGGGGGGGTAGGGTCAATTATGGACCGATCTTACGAGGTCCCAGAATATATGTATACTTTATGTCTGTGAACAATATTTCGATGTGTTACACACGGAATGACAAAATCAATATACCCCCATCTTTTTTGATGGTGGGTATAAAAACATATTTAGTATAAGCTCTAAAAACATATCCGGAAGGTCCATTTGTATGGGAGCTATGCGAAATAACGGAGAGGTTCTCACCAAATGGAAGTTCCGCCTTTTTTTGACCAATATAAACCTATGTGCCAAAATTTATTATGATAGCTTCAAAATTGTGACTTGCACTCATAGAAACATATTTAAAATTAAGTCGCGGGAAGACGGACAGACTCTAGAATAGCCTTAAAATTTTTTTAATTCCAAACTTTATTTTTTTACATGAAAATAAATAAACAAATACGACAATAACAATAAAAAAAATTAATTTTACCCTCCCCTGAATTAAGAGCCATTTTCGACGCGTTTACCCCAATGTGAGCCGTTGAGAATAGGTCATAAATGACTCTACCCTTCATATAACCTCGTTTAAAAAAAAAAAACACTTATTGTTGTAAAAATTGGACAAAACTATTTGTTACTTGTTACTTATGCTCCAAATTTTAACCTGATGTTCATATTATTATCGATATATGATGATAAAATTCAACATAGATCTAATAAATTACACCATTTTTTTTTGAAAATCATCCAAAATATTCATTTGTATCCTAAGCAGTTTGGTATTGAAAATCAGCAAGATCGGTAAAGATGAGTAAAAATTTGACACCACCTCAAAAAATATTGTGCTTTTTCACATATTTATTTGTATTTTTTACAAAAACAACTACAGATAAATTGATGAATTTTTTCACTGATATAACTCTTGGCGTCAACATTGTTAAAAATCGGAAAAATCCGTTCACAATTTCATATACCTCCCATACAAATGTACATATTCCCCGAAATTAATTTATTGTTAATAACTTTCGAAATAATGCCGATATCTTTACGAAATTTTACAAATTTAAATTCTATGCCAATAGAATTCATATAAAGAAACAATTTTCTGAATCGGTCCATAATTGGTCATAGCTCCCATATAAGGCTCCCTTACGAATAACACTTAAACGCACATAACTCATTACCAAATAACGATATTCATACAAACTTTGGCACAAATATTGCTTTTATCTACAGAAATCTTACTGTACATTTTTTTCACTATCGGTCCACAATTAGTCATAGTTCCCATACAAGGTCTCCTTCTCAAAATCACTTAAACGCATATTTCTCATTACGAAATAAAGGTATCTCTAAAAAATTTAGCATAAACATTGCTTTTATATACAGAAATGATACTGTAGAATTTGTTTACGATCGGTCCGTAATTGGTCGTAGCTCCCATACAAGGTCCCCTTTCGACAATCACTTAAACGCATAAAATTCATTACGACATAAAGATATCCACACAAAATTTGGCACAAATATTGCTTTTATCTACAGAAATCTTATTATATTTTTTTCGCGATCGGTCCATAATTGGTCATAGCTCCCATTTAAGGTCCCCTTTCGAGAATCACTTAAACGCATATTACTAATTACCAAATAATGATATCCATAAAAGATTTGGCACAAATATATAGTTTGGGAATCCACTGAGTTGAAAATCTAAATCAGTCCACAATTTCTTGTACCACCCATAGGGATTAAAAAATTTATTATTTTTCGAAAAAAATTAAATAAAAACTGTCCAAAACGAACAGGATTCGAACTTAAAATCTTCCAGTTGCTAGTTATGCGCCATTCCCACTACACTATTAACTAGCTTCCTACTTCTTTGCAACTAATGTTCACATAGAAATTCTCTTTCCTGTTTGTGTAAAAAATTGTTGTTAACCCAAGATCAAATAAAATGTGCACATTGAGAAAGTGTAACTGTTTAATTTCTTATGCTATTCAGCAACATCAGTGTTGGTAAAGTTATTCAGCAGCAATGTTTTGTACAAACAGAAAATAACATGGCATTTTTATGTGAAAACAAGTAAGAAAGTATCGTCGGGCGTGACCGACCATATGATACCCTACACCAGTTATGAATATTAAAAGTGATTTATTTTTCATAATAAAGCATTTATCTTCAATATTACCTTGTTCTGATACATTTAAGCAATTTATGGATGAAAAACTAATTTTCTGAAAAAGGCTTTATACGGGGGGCTAGGGGCAAATATGGACCAAACCCCATAAAGTTTTGTGAATGTATTTATATATATATATATATAATATTTATTTGTGTTGAACTTCATCGCGTTATTTGTGTTTATACGTTAATTTTGCGCATTCAAGTAATTTTCTGAAGGGGACTTTGTATGGGAGCTAGGGTCAAATGAGGCCTGATCTTTATGAAATTTGGCAAGGTCATCAAGACTTTTATAAAACTTAGTTTTGCCGCTTTTAATCGATAGACAGGTATATTTAACATAATTATGAGCTCAGAAGTCCTCTTCGGGGGGTTCGTTTGTATGGGGGCTAGGTGAAATAATGGACCGATTTTAACCATTTTCAACAGGCTTCACCCAATTATCAAATTTCATCCAATTATCTTGAAAATTGCGACCTGTACCTTGCGCACAAAGTTTACATGGACAGCCAGCCAGACGGACGGACATAACTTAATCGACTCAGAAAACGATTCTAAGCCGATTGGTATACTTTAAGGTATAGGACGAATATTTTTGTATGTTACAAACATCAGCATAAACCCAATATACCCTCCCCACTAAAGTGGTGTAAGGTATATATATTAGTTAACGAAGGACAATATAATGAATTGGTGTAATGGATGGAACCGAGAATTAACAAGCTGGGCGTTGCCGGTTCGATTTTTTAAATAAAATTTTTGTAAACAAGATTAATATTTGTGTAAAATTTTGTAAGGATATCATTATTTGGTAATGAGTTATGTGCGTTTAAGTGATTTTCTGAAGGAGATCTTCTACGGGAGCTATGACCAAATATGGACCGATCGTGAAACAATTTTAAAATTACATTTTTGTATACAAAAGTAATATTTGTACAGAAATTTTACAGCATCATTTCTATATATAAAAGCAATATTTATGCCAAAATGTGTATGGATACCATTATTTATGTAAGTTTAAGTGATTTTTGGGAGGGGACCTTGTATGTTTACAGTATCATTTCTATATTTAAAAGCAATATTTGTGCCAAAATTTGTATTATTTAATAACTAGCTGCGAGTACCCGACGTTGCCCTGGTTTCTTCTAAAAGTAAAGAGAATATTTTTCTATTTGTAATGACTATACCTTTTTTAATAGATGTCAAAATTTAGCTTATTACGATAAAATAGTTATTATATTTTTCTGCATTTTGTTTAACACTTAAAGTCAGTTTCTGGACCAAATGTCCCTTAAAAATTTACAAATTGAAAATGAGCTTTAATAAAGAAATTTTGACTAATTTGTAGAAACATTTAGGAAACTTTTTTTGAGAAATTATACTGAAATCAGCATTCTCAATCACTGGTAGGGAACTAAGGACACTTTCAAATTAGTTGTTTAATCTTTCCCATGTGCAGTAGAATTAAAGAACTGTTCAGTTTAAATTCGGCCACAATGTACTTTGAATTGTAGTGCCCCTGGTGTATAGAGTCAAAAGGCTACGGGGCATATTATTAACTACAAAAAATACGTACCATTAACCGTACAATATTTCAAGCGATTTTCTTTCAATTTGAAAAAGTACAGGTAATTGAAGAAACTCTGAAACGATTATGAAAAATTCTGCACAAAATCATGAAAAATTTTGGCTCATTGGAAGATTTCAAATTCCTTTAAAAATAACTAAAATATGAAGAATTCTTGAATCTTGACAGAGAAAACAAAACAACTTTTAATTTAACAAACAATTTTGAGTAGTTCATTAAGGAGTAAAACCACCGTTTTTGTCTCATCATTGTTTCTCAAAAATACATCCATGTATACAAAAGTATGTTTAAACATATTATTTTTATTCATTAGCTTTTATGCATCCACACGAAAGTTTTGACTGAATTTAGACACCACTTATTAAATCCGAAGAAATAAAGGTCAAATATCGTTAGAGGTACAAAGCAGATATCCAATAATTTTACTTATTAAAATATCCACGTCTTCCTCTAATTAAAAAAAATCGGAATTTGTAAATGGTAAATGGAAAATATGTGCTGGAGTTATTCAAAATCATTATTTAATTTGAAAAGCTTGGAATAAATACGGCGCTATATACAGAAAAAGTTGTGCAGAATTTTTGGTGGATAATTTTCTAAAAGTATAAAAATGTATCGAAAGACAAATTTATCCAAATTTTAAATGAACAATGCTTTCTATGTATCGTTTGAGAGGTCTACCTACAGTGACTGTCATTGGTATTCGGTTTTTACATTTCCGTTTTTTCTGTTATTAATTCTTAAATAAAAATTAAGGTATTTAAAAAAATAGTTTGTACTTATTGTTGTACATATTAAGAGTTTTTTATACGTACCAAATTTTTTATATACATCCACTAAATATAAGTAAGAAAGTATAGACGGGCGTGACCGACCATATGATACCCTACACCAGTTATGAATATTAAATGTGATTTATTTTTCATAATAAAGCATTTATCTTCTATTACCTTGTTCCGATACATTTAAGCAATTTATGGATGAAAGACTAATTTTCTGAAAGAGGCTTTATAGGGGGGCTAGGGGCAAATATGAACAAAGCCCGATAAAATTTTGTAAACATATTTATATTTCCATAATATTTTATTGTGCTGAATTTCATCGCGATGTTTGTGTTTATAAGTTAATTTTGGACATACAAGTAATTTCCTGAAGGGGACTTTGTATGGGAGCTAGGGTCAAATGAGGCCGATCTCTATGAAATTTGGCAAGGCCATCAAGGCTTGTATAAAACTTAGTTGTGCCGCTTTTAATCGATAGACAGGTATATTTAACATAATTATGAGCTCAGAAGCCTTTTTCGGGGGTTCTGTTGTATGGGGGCTAGGTAAAATAATGGACCGATTTTAACCATTTTCAATAGGCTTCGTCCTTGAGCTTAAT
The DNA here is from genome assembly GCF_015586225.1 of Lucilia sericata. NCBI lineage: Eukaryota > Metazoa > Arthropoda > Insecta > Diptera > Calliphoridae > Lucilia > Lucilia sericata. The sequence continues at coordinate 253,290 of NW_023994614.1, forward strand.
CGACTCAGTAAACGATTCTAAACCGATTGGTATACTTTAAGGTGGGTATAGGACGAATATTTTTGTATGTTACAAACATCAGCACAAACAAATTTAAAAACATGGATTATTACATAAATCTATGCTTCATTAATATTCGGTTTTTTCCTCTTACGAAAAAATTAATCGCTGACACTGTTCAAAAATTGTGTGAATAATGTACGAATTTATATATGATGTTCAAATAAGCTCGTGTATCACGTGGAATCATTTTATAAACATTTTCATACCCTACCACTATAGTGGGGAGGGTATTATACGTTTGTGCTGATGTTTGTAACACGCACCCACCTTAAAGTATACCGATCGATTCAGAATCATTTTTTGAGTCGATTATGATATGTCCGTCCGTCTGTCAGGCTGGCTGTCCATGTAACTTTGTGCGCAAGATACAGGCCGCAATTTTCAAGATAATTTGATGAAATTTGGACCAAGCATCCACAAAATAGTACAAAGGTATAAAAATGAAGTTCGCCGAAAAAGTTAACGGTATAGAAGAGTGTCTAAAACTTAGAAAAAGTTAGACAAATCCGCGTTAAGTACACCTAAAATTGTTTCTGAAGTGAAAGAGTAATTAATAAAAACTGTTTCAGAAACAACAATTCATCGAAAGATTTAAAGTCAGGGATATAATGGCCGAGTGTCTAGTAAGAAGCCTATAGTAAATAATGAGGATGGAACGTACTGACTAAATTTGTGAATGCACCTCTCAAAAAAGATTTAATTTGGTGGGACGACGTTATATTTTTTTGATAAGAGCGTATTTAATATATTTCAAGTGTCGGAAGAACAATGGTGTGTCGAAAACCAAATGAAGATCTGAATGGAAAAAACGTTTCACCCATAGTAAATCACGGAGGAGGATATGTGATTGTTTTGGGCTCTATATTATCAAATAGAGCCGGAAACCTAGCTTTTATCGACATTAACATGAACAAAGATTTGTATTTGACTGTTTTAAGGGATAATTTAAAGCAATCAGCAGAAAAAACGGAAATTGAATGAACATTTAATTATACCAAGTTAACGACCATAAACATCAAAAGCATCTTGTCCTTGAATAGTTGCTTTATAATTGTCCAAAAGTGATTGAAACACTAGCCCAATCTCCCAACATGAATTTCATAGAAAATTTATGGAAGCATTTAGGTTGGAAAAGTCGTACAAGTCCAATTTCTTTTAAAAATTAGTCCAAACAAAGACTGCAAGAAGAATATGATAAAATCAGGGTAGAATATTTAAAAATATTATCTCTAATACGCCAAATCGTCTATCTGAAGTTGTAAAAAATAATGGTAACAAGTTAGAAAAAAAGGCGAATATTAATGCAACATAAATTTATGTAATATTCCATGTTTTTAATTTTTTTTTATTATATTTAATGGATGTATATAAAAAATTTGATATGTATAAAAAGCTCTTAACAATAAGTACAAAATATTTTTTTAAATATGTACCTTAATTTTTTTTAAATTAAGAACAGAAAAAACGGGAATGTAAAAACTGAATATTAATGATAGTCGCTGTATATTAGACTTGCAAAAGTGCTGTCTTTCGGGACACTCTAATGAGTAGTCAAATTCATATCTTCATGTTTTTTTTAAATTTGGGCTGCATTTAAAAAATTGCAACCGAATTTATATCAAGATAATTTTATGATGGCATATTTACCTGATCATAGATTTTTATTGTTATCTTGATTAACAATAAATTTAAATTTTATATTTTTGATATAAAACTCGATTTGTATGGAAAATATGAGTGATTACGGATCTTTATTGTTTTCTCAAATTGAAAGTTATTTAAAGTAAATTTTTAAAGAGTTATATAAATAGAAATTTTAAGGGGAGATATGAATGATTTTCTAGATAGATTTAGGTGTTATAAAAGGAACCACAAGCCGATTTAAAATTCGAATTTTAGTGAAATGTATACGAATATATTATTTTCCCTATTTTAGAAGCGGTTTTTGTTCAGTAGTTTTTATTCTGCATACAAATGTGGCATCGTAGACATTCATTCAAGATTAATAAGATTCTGTTTTAAAATAGTTATTTTCTGAGAATATACAGCAGATTAAAGGTTTTGAAATAAAAAACAGTTTTCCGGTGGAAAACGCTTTAGATGAACCGATTTGCATAAAATACCGAGTATGTTGAAAAATTTCTTGAAAATCGTTCAGGTTTTTTTATTTAGCAAAAAAGTTAACATAAAAATGTGCGTAGCATCCAATCAATCCAATCAATCCTATCTATCTATCTATCTATCTATCTATCTATCTATATCTAGTCTATCTATCTATCTATCTATCTATCTATCTATCTATCTATCTATCTATCTATCTATATCTATCTCTATCTATCTATCTATCTATCTATCTATCTATCTATCTATCTATCTATCTATCTATCTATCTATCTATCTATCTCTCTCTCTATCTATCTATCTATATATCTATCTATCTATCTATCTATCTATCTATCTATCTATCTATCTATCTATCTATCTATCTATCTATCTATCTATCTATCTCTCTATCTATCTATCTATCTATCTATCTATTATCTATCTATCTATCTATCTATCTATCTATCTATCTATCTATCTATCTATCTATTTATCTATCTATCTATCTATCTATCTATCTATCTATCTATCTATCTATCTATCTATCTATCTATCTATCTATCTATCTACTATCTATCTATCTATCTATCTATCTATCTATCTATCTATCTATCTATCTCTATCTATCTATCTATCTATCTTCTCTATCTATCTATCTATCTATCTATCTATCTATCTATCTATCTATCTATCTATCTATCTATCTATCTATCTATCTATCTATCTATCTATCTATCTATCTATCTATCTATCTATCTATCTTATCTATCTATCTATCTATCTATCTATCTATCTATCTATCTATCTATCTATCTATCTATCTATCTATCTATCTATCTATCTATCTATCTATCTATCTATCTACTATCTATCTATCTATCTATCTATCTATCTATCTATCTATCTATCTATCTATCTATCTATCTATCTATCTATCTAGCTATCTATCTATCTATCTATCTATCTATCTATCTATCTATCTATCTACTATCTATCTATCTATCTATCTATCTATCTATCTATCTATCTATCTATCTATATACAGTGACTTCCACAACTGTTCACAAAAACACAAAATTATAATATTTTTAGTATAAAAAATTTTCCAGCAAGATAAAATTTCATACTTCATATTTTAAATATATTACGTCCTAAAAAATTATCTAAGCCATAAATTATGAGATTGAATTTGATTTTGGTAGAAAAGGAGTGAAAAATGTAATCATGTTTCTATTTTCCGCATGGATATATCAGCATTTATTGGAACCAACTTTTGCTGTAATGATAGGTTTAAGAGTCTTTTGCACGTTTTTAATAAAATTTTATTAAAAATATGTGTTAATTTTAGCTCATTCTTCATTTATCGTCACCTAATGCTTTTTAAGGTTATTGTTCATTGGAAATCTCCTTATTTTGATATATTTGTGCTTATTTGAAACATTTTTGGTTCGGTTCCGCCTTGTTTATTGTTGAGGACAATTCAAACAGTTAATATAGTGGCCCTCAATATTTTAGATGGTTATATAAAACTTTTGTTATAGGTCATCGTCCTACATAATGAAAGTTTAGTGTGGTTTACACTAATGGATTTACGGAATTGGCAGGTAAGAACCCCTTGAAGTGTCTACATAGGGGATTGTTTTCAATATTCCTTCTATTTTTTTAAGATTCCTAACTCTTCTCCATGAAACTAAACATATATCAATAAAAATCCTACTCCAAAACTTTAGTGCATTTTTAGTATTTCTTTAGATGGAGCTTTCCGCTGGGTCGCACTAACTGTAAATGTGACCAACAGATCTGAAATAGTTTATTTTTACAACGATACGAGTTTCCATTGCTTAAACGTAAAATTTAATTAATTGCTCTATTGCGAATTTCCAGGTGCTTAAGTGAAAAAGCCGAAATATTCATAATATTTTGACAGGGATTACTATTGATTTGGGGTTGGTTTTCCTTAGGAAAATAGTCCGCATATTAAAGGCAGAACTTTAGATTGATACTTTAAGGGATTCTTATCTCCATATCCAGGAAGTTTTAAGGCGTGAACCGACTAAACTATCTGCATGCAAGACGGTGGCCATAAGCAAAAGGTTTATATAACCCCCTAGGGACTTGAGAAGCACGGTATTAAATGTTAGGATTTTCCACAACAATTATCGAGACGGAACCGAACCGAAAATTTTTAGAATATGCCAAAATTTAACATAATATGTGATCTACAGTGCCACATAATCTGGAAAAGCTTTAGAAGACGATGAATGAAAAATGGGTTAGATTTTACAAATATTTTTTATGGAATTTAATTTAAAACATGCAAAAGAGGCTTAAACCTATCAGTAAAGCAAAAGTTGGTTCCAATAAATGCTGATATATCCATGCGAAAATAGAAAATGTCCATATAACAGTAGGGTTACAATCATAGTTTGGGTGTAAAATCGTCAAATTTCGAGGAAAAAATCGTCAACTGATTTTTTGAAATCGTCATTAAATGGTCAAAGCTATTTTCCATTTATATAATATACATGTTTGATGGTATTTTTACGATTTTATAGTAATTATTTTAACTATCGAGAAATAGATTTTAGTTTTGTTTGTTTGTACTTTAATTTTGCTTAGCAGCACCTGCAGCTAAGACTTCTTGGCCGAATCGAAAGATTATAACGCCAACACCAATTATTCCAGTACGACTGGACAGAGTATCAAATTGAGTTTTTTTGATTCTCCACCATATTCAAAATTAAAACTTAAGTTAAGTTAACACGAATACATATGGTCAACATGCACTTCAAAAAACCGTAACTTGGTACAGTTATTCCACGTCACACATTTGACCAATGCGGTTGGAAACGTAAAACTCTCAAAGGCAGAACAAAAAGATCGTCCTGATTCCCCTTAAGCGATAATGGCAACGACGCACGACGATCTTCCTCCACCCAGAGCTGAATTACGAATGCATTTGTTTACTATCTGTTTAATTTGGCAAATATCATTAAAAATACACAGAAAAAAATTAAATTCAAAATCAAAAAAAAAATTCATAAAGCCAAGTATTTTTTTTTTACCAAAATAGGACCTATCATGAAGTTCGTAAAATCAAGTACTCAAATTCGTAAATTCTTTATTGAAAAAATTTCAGAATTTTTCTTATTAAAATAATATACTATTAACGAAAAACATTAATAAATATTCACAACATTTCCAAACAATTATTTTACTGAAACAATAACACAAGTATTTGTACTGAAATTCAAGCAAATATGTTATCTGAAACAGTTAAATTATTTATTGTATTTTGACAATAATAAGAAGCAAAATTTTTTATTGAATCTATAAAAATTTTGTTAAAAATATATACTAAATTTTAACAAAAATTTTACTAAAAAATTTAAAACTAAAATTTGTAAAAAAATTACATATATACTTACAACATTTTTAAGTAAACGTTTCTAATTCTAGAAACATTAAATGTTATAAACCAAATAAGAATTATATCAATTCATTTTAGAACATTCCAAAACTGGTTTTATTGTTGTATTCCATATGCTGATTTAAAAATGAAACTCAAATAAAAACATTTATTGAATCAATAAAAATAGTTACTGAAAATTTAATTTATTTCAATAAAGTGTTTCTTAGAAAATATTTTCCTTCTGTGTGAACATCAAACAAATTCGTTATAAACCCAAATAAAAATATTTATAAAAATCGAAATTAAATTTAACCAAACGATTGTTAAGAAAAAAATTGTGCATATTTTTTTCTGTGTACGCACTAAATGCACCAAGAAACAAAAACAATATACACAAGGCAATGAAACACACAACCATCCAAGCATATGAATTCTCAATGAATAAGCAGTGTTGTTGTTGTTGCTAATATCAAAGCATGAAAAAAATTGTCTTTTTTATGAAATTTTCAGAGGTTGTCTCGGATTTTTGCTCATATTTCCGGTATTTATGGACCGATTTTGCTGATTTTAAATAGCGATCTTCTCGAAAGCATGTCAGAATTATTGAAGATTCGTATCTCGCCGATATCTGGGGTTCTTTAAAAACTGATTTCAACAAACACACAGACCGACATAACTTAATCAACTCCGCTACCTATAAGGATCCAGAATATATATGTATACTTTATGGGGTCGGAAAATGATATTATAGAAATTACAAACGGAATGACAAACTTATATATACCCTTCTCAGGAAGGTGAAGGGTATAACAAATAATTGAAATTTATTGTTAATCGAGATAACAATAAAAATCTATGATCAGGTAAATATGCCACCAAAAAATTATCTTGATACAAATTTCAAATTAAATAATAATTTTGAATAACTCCAGCACACATTTCCATTTACCATTTACAAATTCCGAATTTGGTGTCTAAATTCAGTCAAAACTTTAGTGTGGATGCTAATTAATAAAATAATATGTTTAAGCATACTTTTGTATAAATGGATGTAGTTTTGAGAAACAATGATAAGACAAAAACGGTGGTTTTACTCTTTAATGAACTACTCAAGATTGTTTGTCAAATTAAAAGTTGTTTTGTTTTCTCTGTCAAGATTCAAGGATTCTTCATATTTTTTAGAACAAAAAAAACTTAATTTTGTTTTTTTTTAAAGGAATTTGAAATCTTTCAAATTTTTCATAATTTTGTGTAGAATGTTTCATAATCGTTTCAGAGTTTCTTCAATAATCTGTACTTTTAATAAAATGCCCCGAAGCACTACAATTCAAAGTACAGTGTGACTGAAATTAAACTGAACAGTTCTTTAAATCAACTGCACATGGAAAAAATAAAACAACTAGTTTGAAAGTGTCCTAAGTTCCCTACCAGTGATTGAGAATGCTGATTTTAGTATAATTTCTCTAAAAAAGTTTCCTAAATGTTTCTACAAATTAGTCAAAATTTCCTAATTAAAGCTCATTTTCAATTTGTAAATTTTTAAGGGACATTTTTGTCCAGAAACTGACTTTAATTATTAAAATTAAAATTTGGCGTTTATTAGGTCTAACCTCAGAAGTTAACAAGTTAGAGTGCTACATTCGGCTATGCCGAATCTTAAATACCCTCCACCTTAAACTGGTTTCATAAATTATCAAATTTTATGGATTGATTCAAATTTACCTTAACATTTTAGACTTACTTTCATTACGCCTTACAATATGCAATTAAAAACAAAACTACGACTTAACAGACTGTTACAGAGCGTACTAAATTTAACCTATGTATTTAAAATAATTTCTATGTGTGAGAAAAATGTATGGCAATAGTTATAAAACTTATATAATTATGTACGGGAGGTACAACACATTTTCAACGCTGTTGATTCTATGAAAAAAAAATATGCTTTTAAATTTTTATTGTTGAACCGAATTTCGGCACTTAATTTGATTAGAAAAAAATTTTAATTATTTATGACAAAAAAAAAAAAAAAGATAAATCGACCAGGAATCGAACCGGCAACGCTCAGTTTCTTAATTGTCCGTTCCATCCACTACACCACTTCATTATATTGTCCTCGTTAACAACCGTTATAACTTACACCACTGTGGGGAGGGTATATTGGGTTTGTGCTGATGTTTGTAACATACAAAAATATTCGTCCTATACCTTAAAGTATACAAATCGGCTTAGAATCGTTTTCTGAGTCGATTAAGTTATGTCCGTCCGTCTGGCTGGCTGTCCATGTAAACCTTGTGCGCAAGGTACAGGTCGCAATTTTCAAGCTAATTGGATGAAATTTGGCACACACGCCAAGGACGAAGCCTATTGAAAATGGTTAAAATCGGTCCATTATTTCACCTAGCCCCCATACAACAGAACCCCCCGAAAAGGGCTTCTGAGCTCATAATTATGTTAAACATACCTGTATATTGATAAAAAACGGCACAACTAAGTTTTATACAAGCCTTGATGGCCTTGCCTAATTTCATAGACATCGGGCCTCATTTGACCCTAGCTCCCATACAAAGTCCCCTTCAGAAAATTACTTGCATGTCCAAAATTAACTTATAAACACAAATATTGCGATAAAATTCATCACAAAAAAAATTATGTAAATATAAATATATTCGCAAAATTTTATCGGACTTGGTCCATATTTGCCCCTACCCCCATATAAAGCCTCTTTCAGAAAATTAGTTTTTCATCCATAAATTGCTTAAATGTATCGGAACAAGGTAATAGTAGATAAATGCTTTATTATGAAAAATAAATATTGTCGGTCACGCCCGACTATACTTTCTTACTTGTTTTCATATACAAATGCCATGTTATTTGTTGTTTGTACAAAACATTGCTGCTGAATAACTAATAATAATAATTAATAAGAAATTAAACAGTTACATTTTCTCAATATGCACATTTTATTTGATCTTGGGTTAACAACATTTTTTTACCAACAGGAAAGAGAATTTCTATGTGAACATTAGTTGCAAAGAATTAGGAAGCTAGTTAATAGTGTAGTGGGAATGGCGTAAAACTAGCAACTGGGAGATTTTAAGTTCGAATCCTGTTCGTTTTGGAGAGTTTTTATTTCATTTTTTTTGCGAAAAATAATCAATTTTTTAATCCCTATGGATGGTACAAGAAATTGTGGACTGATTTCGTTTTTTAACTCAGTGGATTCCCAAACTATATGTATGGCAAAATTCAACAATAAATATTTGTGCCAAATTTTTAATGGGTATCATTATTTGGTAATTAGTAATATGCGTTTAAGTGATTCTTAAAAGGGGACCTTAAATGAGACCGATCGTGAAAAAAAATATAATAAGATTTCTATAGATAAAAGCAATATTTGTGCCAAATTTTGTATGGATATCTTTATTTCGTAATGAGTTTTATGCGTTTAAGTGATTCTCGAAAGAGGACCTTTTATGGGAGCTACGACCAATTACGGACCGATCGTAAACAAATTCTACAGTATCATTTCTGTATATAAAAGCAATATTTGTGCCAAAGTTTGTATGAATATCGTTATTTGGTAATGAGTTATGTGCGTTTAAGTATTTTTCGAAAGGGAGCCTTATATGGGAACTATGACCAATTATGGACGGATTCAGAAAATTGTTTCTGTATATGAATTCTTTTGGCATAAAATTTAAATTTGTAAAATTTCGTAAAGATATCGGCATTATTTCGGATGTTATTAACAATAAATTAATTTCGGGTTGTATGTACATTTTTATGTGAGGTATATGAAATTGTGAACCGATTTTTCAGATTTTTAACAATGTTGATCCTGGCATAAAGGGTTATATCTCTGACAAAATTAATCAATTTATCTGCAGTAGTTTTTGTAAAAAATACAAATAAATATGAGCACAATTTTTTTGAGGTTGTCTCGAATTTTTACTCATAACTCTGAACCTATTTTCCCGAGCTTGCTGATTTTCAATACCAAACTGCTTAGGATACGAATGAATATTTTGGGTGATTTCATGAAGTTCCGTGGCTTCATTTTAACGTGAGCGTGTTTTATACAGACAGACAGAAGGACATATCTAAATCGACTCAGAATTTCATAAGGACCAAGAATATATAATATATACTTTGTTGGGTCTCAAATGAATATTTCTCGGTGTTACAAACGGAATGACAAACTTATATATACCCTCTATCACCACTGATGGTGGTGGAGGGTATAAAAAACTCTATGATATTGATTGTATGCTACGCACATTTTTATGTTCAATTTTTGAACAACAGCTATAACACCAAATTTCTATTCTATATATAAAAAACATGAACCGATTTTCAAGAAATTTGGCAACATACAGTGTATTTTTGAAAGCATTTTGATTGGAAAAGTCGTACAAGTCCAATTTCTTTTAAAAATGAGCCCAAACCAAGACTGCAAGAAGAAAATGATAAAATCAGGGTAGAATATTTAAAAATATTATCAAAATTGTCTATCTGAAGTTGTAAAAAATAATGGTAACAAGTTAGAAAAAAAAAAACGAATATTAATGAAACATAAATTTATGTAATATTCCATGTTTTAATTTTTTTTATTATATATAATGAATGTATAAAAAGCTCTTAATATGTACAACAATAAGTACAAAATATTTTTTTAAATATGTACCTTAATTTTTTTATACCCTCCACCACCATCAGTGGTGATAGAGGGTATATATAAGTTTGTCATTCCGTGTGTAACACCAAAAAATATTCATCTGAGACCCAACAAAATATATATATTCTGGATCCTTATGAAATTCTGAGTCGATTTAGCTATGTCCGTCTGTCCGTCTGTCTGTCTGGTTAAAACACGCTCACGCTAAAACTAAGCAAATAAAATCAACCAAATTCACTGAGAGTATTCATTGTTTTCCTAAGCAGTTTGGTATTGAAAATCAGCAAAATTGGTTCACAACGTAAAAAGTTATGAGTAAAAATTTCAGACTACCTCAAAAAAATTAAGTTTTTTTCCCCAATTCTTGAGTAGTTTTCTCAGAAATTACCAAAGATAATGCGACAAATTTTGTCACAGATTATTTTGTCCATCTATAGATTAATTATGTTTAAAATTGTAACAATCGATCCCAAATTTCCCATAGCCCCCATACAAAGGTACATATTCCCGGAAATTAATTTATCGTTAATAACTTCCTCAAATATATCGGTATCAACACAAAATTTTGTACATATTGACTTTATATGAACAGGAATTAAAAGTACCGACTTAGATCTGTATCGGTCCACAATTGGTCATAGCTCCCATATAAGGTCCACTTTCGAAAATCACTTAAATGAACATATTTTATTGAAAAATAAAGCTATCGGGATAAAATTCGACATGAATATGTTTTGTATATACATAAATCATTCTACGGAATTTTTTTCCGGATCGGTCCATAATTGGTCATAGCTCCCATATAAGGTTCACATCCGAAAATCGCTTAAACGAGCATAATTCATAGATAAATAAAGCTATCTGGATAAAATTCGACATGAATGTGTTTTGTGTGTATATGAATTACTCTACGAAATTTGTTCCGGATCGGTCCATAATCGGTCATAGCTCCCATATAAGGTCCACATCCGAAAATCACTCAAATGCGCATAATTCATTGATTAATAAAGCTTTCAGGGTAGAACCCGAGGTGAATATGTTCTGTATATAGATATAAATCATTCAGTGAAATTTTTTCCGGATCAGTTCACAATTGGTACTAGCTCCCATATAAGGTCCACATCCTAAAATCGCTTAAACAAGCTTAATTCATTGATAAATAAAGCTATCGGGATAAAATTCGATATGAATATGTTTTGTGTATAAATATTAATTATTTTACGATTTTTTTTTTTCGGATCGGTCCATAATTGGTCATAGCTCACATATAAGGTCCACATCCAAAAATCACTTAAATGCGCATAATTCATTGATAAATTAAGCTATCAGGGTAAAACTCGACGTGAATTTGTTTTGTATATGTAAATCATTCGTGAAAAATTTCCACATCGGTCCATAATTGGTTACATTCCATATAAGGAATTTTTTCAGCATCGGTCCATAACTAGCTCCCAT